>NC_051155.1:72034446-72334446 GCF_013339745.2 Dermacentor silvarum
AAAGGAATGCCTAGCGCGAGTCTCGTTCGATTCATCAACGGCACGGCCCTTCTCACAGTGCTCAACGTCACAAATGAGCCGATTTTGCTTCCCAAAGGTGCTGTCGTGTTTGCGGTGTGGACACACAGCCTGTCTCGGTGATGGCTTCGAGTACTGGTACTGCAGAACCACGCCCACCTGCAGCTGCTGCTCCTTCTACTGCTCTCGCCGGCGCAATCAGTACGGATCTGACTCCGCAGCAAGCACATCAACTACTGGCCTTGTTGTCGAAACATAAATCTTCCTTCGACGTACACTCACCTCTCTTGGGACAGACTTTAGCAGCAACTCATCGCATACACGTCGATGGAAGTTCTATTGTCCGCCGTCGACCATATCCCGTTTCTTCCGCCGAACGCGAGATAATCGACAAGCACGTTGCCGACATGCTCGAGCGAAATATCATCCGCCCCTCCGCCAGCCATTGGTCGTCACCCGTCGTTTTGGTGCGCAAGAAAGATGGCTCAGTGCGATTTTGTGTTGATTACCGTGCCTTGAACAAAATAACCCGAAAAGACGTATATACTTTGCCTCGCATTGACGATGCGTTAGATTCATTGCAAGGCGAGGAATACTTTTCCAGTCTTGACTTACGCTCGGGTTATTGGCAAATTCCGATGCATGAGGCAGACAAGGAAAAAACTGCCTTTGCAACACCTGATGGACTGTACGAATTTAACGTCATGCCTTTTGGCCTCTGCAATGCACCAGCAACCTTCGAACGAATGATGGACACTGTTCTGCGGTACCTTAAGTGGAAGTCTTGTTTGTGCTACCTTGACGACATAGTCATATTTTCTTCAACCTTCCAACTCCACTTGCAGCGCCTCGATGAAGTTCTGACGTGTCTCTCCGCTGCTGGTCTTCAGCTAAATACCAAAAAGTGCAACTTTGCCAGCAAGACTATTAAAGTACTGGGCCACCTCGTAAGCAAAGACGGCATTCGGCCTGACCCCGAAAAGATTACCGCCGTCCTCCGCTTTCCGAGGCCCCAACGCTCCAAAGAACTTCGCAGCTTTCTTGGCCTGGCCTCTTCCGGCGCTTCATACGTGACTTCGCTACCATAGCGGCTCCGCTTCACCGACTCCTTCCTTCAGGAACTCCATGCGTATGGTCAGACGAGTGCCAAGCGGCTTTTGACACTTTAAAGCGTGCCCTCACGTCTGAGCCAGTGCTTTGTCATTTCGATGAGTCCGCACCCAATCTGCTCCATACTGATGCCAGCGGCCATGGAATCGGCGCTGTTCTTTTGCAACGACACCGTTTTGAGGAACGCGTGGTCGCATACGCAAGTCGGACGCTAACATCGGCCGAGAAAAATTATACAATCACTGAACAGGAGTGCCTCGCCGTTGTTTGGGCCATCCGAAAATTCCGACCGTATTTACACGGCCGCCACTTTACGGTCGTGACCGACCACCACGCTTTATGCTGGTTGTCGACGTTAAAGAATTTATCTGGCCATTTAGGTCGCTGGATACTTCGTCTGCAAGAATATGACTTCGACGTCACGTACAAATCCGGCAAGAAACACAACGATGCAGATGCTCTCAGCCGCTGTCCGTTACCACCGCAGTCCGACGTTCCCGGCCTGCCTCCATCCGTCACCGAGCGTGCAAACGCGCCCTCTGCAGTTCTTTCACTCGCCGCTCTCAACGGTCTTCCTTCTTTCCACCCTGACACGTTTGCGTCCCACCAACGCGACGACGCTTACTGCCACTGAATTATGGAACGCTTTCACGGCTCATCTCGTCCTCCTAACGCGCGAGCCCGTCGCCAGTTACAGAACTTCGTTTGAAAACTCAATCCTCTACCGGTATGTCTTCCACCCCGAAGGACAGCGTTGGGTTCCTGTCGCTCCTCGATCACTCAGGGAACAGATATTGAAGACATTTCACGATGATCCCACGGCTGGACATCTCGGATTTCACAAGACCTATGAACGCATCCGCAGTCGTTTTTCCTGGCCTGGACTTGCCACCTGCGTAGCGAAATACGTCGCTTCTTCCTCGCTCTGCCAGCACCGCAAACTGCCCACTTCACCTCCGGCTGGACTGCTGCAACCTCTTCCCTGTCCTGACGCTTCATTCGCAGTCATCGGGATTGACCTCTACGGACCGCTGCCATTATCAGCTATCGGCAAGAGATGGGTCGTCACTGCAGTTGACCACTTGACCAGGTACGCCGAAACAGCTGCGCTACCTTCAGGATCCGCGGAGGAGATAGCGACTTTCTTCCTGGAAGCCATCTTTCTACGACAGGGAGCGCCACGCGTCCTTTTGAGTGACCGTGGCAAGGCGTTTCTGTCGAAGCTACTCGAGGACGTCCTCCGCACATGCAACACCATCCATAAGACGACTACCAGCTACCATCCTCAGACTAATGGCATCACAGAGCGCTTCCATCGAACGCTCTCTGACATGATCTCCATGTACATCAACGCTGACCACACCAACTGGGATACCATCCTGCCATTCGTGCCTTTTGCCTACAACACCGCTGCACAGCGCACTACTGGCTACTCACCATTCTTTCTAGTTTACGGGCGTCAACCGACCTCCATCCTCGACGTCTCTTTTTTTGATGCCCCGTGAAATCGTCGATGTCAGTGAGTGAGCAGTTAATATCTCGCCTTGCCGCGTGTCGCCATCGCGCCCGCCTCAACACCGAGGCAAGCCAACAGGATAGGAAGACTCGCACGATGCATTTCACCGCGTCGTTCAGTTCAGCCCCGGCGATGAAGTGTTATTGTGGACACCCACTCGAGTTCCTGGCCTGTGCGAAAAGTTTCAGTCGCGTTTTATAGGGCCCTACACTGTTGTAGAGCAAACTTCGCCAGTGAACTACCGCGTCACTCCCGTTGCCACGCCTTCCGATGGCCGCTACCGTGGCACAGAGTCCTTAATATATATATATATATATATATATATATATATATATTGTGGGCGTTTATTACGTTGTAGCTAATCGTTGGAACTCTGAAGTGGGTCGTCCGCTCCAGCGCCTTCTTGTGGGTCGTTTTCTTCGGCTCTCGAGCGCCGCTCGTGCTGAGAGTCCGTGCTGCGCTTTTTGGACTGTCGCCCTTGCGCTGCTTTATGTGCCGTCCAATAAACACCCTTATAAATTGGTGGAGAGTGCTGTACCCTCAAAACCGCTCCGAAACCGCTTCGATGCCCCTGGAGCTTCGATCCCGTACACTACCATCTGCCATGCCGCAAGACGCCTCCCAGCAAACACCTCCTCCCGCACCACCCGCCTGTCCCGGTGTCGCTCGTCAACGCAACCCACCTATCTTCACTGACGCAGGTGGCACCGACGTGGAGGACTGGCTCGCTATCTACGAGCGCGTGAGTGTGCCCAACAAATGGGACGAGGTAGGAAAATTGAGCAACTTGGTCTTTTACCTGACGGGAGTAGCAAGTCTGGTACAACTACCACGAATCCGATTTCCCGACCTGGTCCGCTTTCAAGACTGCCATTATCGACGTGTTTGGCCGCTCTGCGGTTCGTAAGCTGCAAGCAGAACACCGTTTACGCGAACGAGCTCAGCAGGCCGGAGAATCTTTCACAAGTTACATAGAGGACATTGTGGACTTGTGCAAGAAAACCAACGCGAACATGTCCGAGTTGGATAAGATCAAAAATATAATGAAAGGCTTCAGCGATGACGCCTTCACCATGCTCCTCGCCAAAAATCCTTGCACGGTGGCAGAGATAATAATAACTATGTGCCAGAGTTATGAAGAGCCACACGAGGGTTGGACCCTCCCGCGTGTAGCCGTGCGCGGCTTAGCCGTGTCTGGGGAAAGGAGGATCCTGGGGGTTGAGCCGATGCCGGGTGTTTGGACCTTTAAGGCCCCCCGGCGGAGGCAACACACCTCTTTGGCCTCTGCTTCACATAGACGGCACCCCCGGACTGACCCACCCGGGGGAAATCGGTGGTCGCCTTTTCCTGTCCCCCTCTCCGATCTTTTTCTTCTCTATTTTTCTGTCCTAACTGTCCTGTCACCTCTTCTCTTCAGTTACTTCCTCAATTTTCATAGGCGGCTTGGGTTAACCTTGTGTAGGTGCCCTCTCTTGGGTTTGTATATAAGGTTATAGCGGCAATGTACGGCTGGCGCCTGCAGCCTTACACGTTAAGTGCTGCAGCGTCCCCTTGTTGGACTCCGAGGTGGGTGGCTGCCATTGCTGCCGAACTACACCAAATTGCTATGGGAACACCCGCTTTTCCTAGGCTTCTTGATCGTCTCCCTCAGAAGAGGGGACGCACCGATGAGATTATAAACTTGTTCACCCGACCTAAAGACATTTTCCCACGATTTCAAGTAGTCCACAGTGAAAGAACTGAAAAACTAGCAAGAACCATATCCCCATTTGTAGTTGCAAAAAGCTTGACCAACACGCTAGGCCCTGGCTACAAGGTCACCAAAATGCCAAGTGGGGACCTTCTCCTTGAACTACGTGATAGAGAACAATACAATAGACTCGGCAAACTTGTTACCTTTGGTGATGTCCCAGTTACTGTTTCACCGCATCGGTCCATGAACACAGTACGGGGGGTAGTGTCAGAAGCAGACCTCATCGACTTATCTGAAACCGAATTGTTGGAAGGATGGAAGGAGCAGAATGTCACGAATGTGCAGCGCATTGTTATGAGACGGGACAACAAAGAAATTCCCACGAAACACCTGATACTTACCTTTGAATTAAGCGTCTTGCCACAAAGCATCGAAACCGGCTACACAAAAATAGCAGTAAGACCATATATCCCAAATCCTAGGCGATGCTACCAATGCCAAAGATTCGGCCATGGCTCGCAGAGCTGCCGTGGTCGACTCACCTGTGCCAAGTGTGGAGCACAAGGCCATGCCTCAGACAATTGCGAGGCTACACCTCACTGCATAAATTGCGATGGTGATCATCCAGCCTACTCCCGGTCTTGTCCAAGCTGGAAAAAAGAGAAAGAAATTCCAACACTGAAAGTCCGTGAAAACATATCGTTCAGGGAAGCACGCAAAAGGTGCTCACCATTCCACACTACCACTTATGCTGATGCGGCGCGTCAAGGGGCAGCGTCGCAGCGGCTACTGCCACCTGCCCAGCCCGCGCGCAGCGAGCTGTCGCTTGTGGCTCCTGCCCCCAGGGTGGAAGGAGCTAAGTCCACTCCACCCAACCAGCAAACAAGTCCGGTTACCTCAGGGTTGCCGGCACCGTCACAGTCCTCGGTGGCAGCCTGCGCTACGCGTAGTAAACCCGCAGGCCCGCCAGCAGCTCCCACGGTGGGTGCAGTCAAGGCTGCCTCACCCTCACCGGCCACAGCTAGCGCTGGCAACAGCCGGCACAGCTCAGGCCCAAAGGCAGCCCCATCGACCTCCGGGCTGGTGGGCGCAAATGTCTCCTCCTTCGCGGCGAGACTTTCTCGCGAAACATCTCGCTCGCAAGAGCGCGTGTCCGGCGCCTCACAAGAGGCAATGGACACTACACCCATCCCGACGGCGCACCAAGCGCCTAAGGAGCGGCGAGGCTCCCTCGACCGCTTCAGAAAGGACAAATCTCGAGTTACAGGGCCTGGAAAGGGCTCTGTAATCTAAAGCAACATTTCCTTGTTTAGTACACACAGCACCAATTTACTTTCATTATGGATACACAAATCATTCAATGGAACGTCAGAGGCCTTCTTAGGAACCTCGACGATGTCCAAGAACTTATTTACCAACACAATCCAAAAGTGCTGTGTGTACAGGAAACGCACTTAAAATCGAAACATACAAATTTTCTCCGACAGTATGTTACGTTTCGTAAAGATCGCGATGATGCCATCGCATCATCAGGCGGTGTTGCCATTGTAATTCACAAAAGCATAGCATGTCAACGTTTGCAGCTACAAACGCCCCTTGAAGCAGTGGCAGTTCGACTTGTTCTTCTAAACAAGCTCATCACCATCTGCTCACTTTACATACCCCCCCATTACCACTTACATAAACACGAATTTCAGTCCCTTATAGATGAATTGCCAGAACCCTATCTTGTTCTTGGCGATTTCAATGCGCACAGTAGTCTGTGGGGCGACGCTTGTATCGATGCGCGAGGTCGTCTTGTTGAACAATTTCTTTTCTCCTCTGGCGCGTGTCTCCTGAACAAGAAGGAACCTACATTTTACTGTGTCGCAAACAGAACCTTTTCTTCTATTGATCTTAGCATAGCTTCCCCGTCTCTATTATCTGAACTTAAATGGGAAGTTACCAAAAATCCGTACGGGAGCGATCACTTCCCAATACTACTGCGAACAACCAAAACTGAGCCGTCACCACAAGCCCCTCGATGGAAGATTGACACAGCGGATTGGGAGAAATTTCGAAATCTTACTAGTAGCATCTCCTGGGCCAACATGTCTTCGTTAGGAACTGATGCTGCTGTGGAATATTTTACTTCCTTCATAATTGATGCCGCTTCTAAATGCATATCCGAAATAAGTGGTGCGGCATGCAAACGCCGTGACCCATGGTGGAACGACGAATGTAGGAACGTTCGTAGAAAACAGAACAAAGCGTGGGGGTTGCTACGCGATTCTCCTACTGCAGAGAATCTTATCAATTTTAAGAAGGTAAAGTCCGAAGGCAGGAGAACGCGCCGACAGGCCAGAAGAGAGAGCTGGCAGAAGTTTTTATCAAGTATACACTCGTATACAGATGAGGCCAAAGTCTGGAACAGGGTTAACAAGGTGAGAGGACGACAAACATATTCACTCCCTTTGGTAAACACACAGGGCGACAGCTTGGAAGACCAAGCAAACCACCTGGGTGCACACTTTGAACATGTGTCCAGTTCATTGCACTATTCCCCAGAATTTACAAAACACAAAGCAGCAACAGAAAAACAAAAACTAGACCGAAAGAGCACCGGGAACGAGCCTTATAACTTGCCTTTCTCTTTAGCAGAGCTTCAGGCATCACTCGCTTGTTGCAACCAATCTGCCCCAGGCCCTGACCGCATATTATATGAAATGTTGAAGAACCTGCCCTCTGAAACGAAGAAAACCCTTCTCTGTCTGTATAACTCTATATGGATCTCCGGCGAGCTCCCCTCTGCCTGGAGAGAGGCCATAGTGATCCCTATCCTGAAGCAGGGGAAGGATCCATCGTCTGTATCGAGTTATCGACCGATAGCGCTAACAAGCTGTCTCTGCAAAGTCTTCGAAAAAATGATAAACCGTCGCCTATTACATTTCCTTGAATCAAACAAACATACGCGAAGCTTTTGTTCACAAACAGTTCTTTCTGTCTGTATTCCTAGACATGGAAAAGGCCTATGACACCACATGGCGGTTTGGAATACTGAGAGACCTCTCCCACTTTGGTATACGTGGTAATATGTTAAATATGATTGAAAGTTATCTGCTGAATCGCACATTCCGTGTCCGAGTTGGCAATGTTCTATCACGACCTTTTGTGCAGGAAACTGGTGTACCCCAGGGAGGCGTGCTCAGCTGCACACTCTTTATCGTTAAAATGAACACGCTTCGTGCTTCGTTACCACCCGCTATTTTTTATTCCATCTATGTGGACGATATACAAATAGGATTCAAGTCCTGTAACCTCGCAGTGTGCGAGAGACAGGTACAGCAGGGGTTGAACAAAGTGTCAAAGTGGGCAGACGAAAACGGGTTCAAAATAAACCCCCACAAAAGTTCTTGTGTTCTTTTCACCAGGAAGAAAGGTCTCGTTGCAGATCCCACTATCGAAATGTATGGACAACAAATACCTATAAACAAAGATCACAAATTTTTAGGCATCATACTTGACTGTAAGCTTACTTTCATCAACCACATAAAACATCTCAAGGCGAAATGTCTAAGAACAATGAACTTACTGAAAATTTTATCACACACATCCTGGGGCACCGACAGGAAGTGTTTAATGAATCTTCACAAGAGCCTCATTCGGTCACGATTGGACTATGGTGCCGTAGTATATCACTCTGCCGCCCCTAGCGCGCTAAAAATGCTAGATCCTGTCCACCATCTAGGTATCCGCCTGGCCACTGGCGCATTCAGAACAAGCCCCGTCGAAAGTTTATACGTAGAATCGAATGAGTGGTCACTCCACCTCCAGAGAACATACATCAGCTTCACCTATTTTCTCAAAGTGCACTCCGATCGGGAACATCCTTGTTTTACAACCCTTAATAATTTGAAGTCTTCAACGCTTTTCTATAATCGACCCTCTATGAGGCGGCCTTTCTCACTGCGTGTAAGAGAACTTAGCGAAGAGATGGATGTCCCACTTCTAGAACATCGCCTAATGCCTCCAGCTAAGCTGTCACCGCCCTGGGAGTGGCAGGTGATAGAATGTGATCTATCCTTTGTAGAGGTCACAAAGCATGCTCCCGACCTCGAAATTGCAATGCATTTCCGCGAACTTCAATCGAAGTACTCGTGCTCGGAATTCTATACCGACGCATCCAAGTCCTATGCTGGCGTATCTTACGCCGCGGTTGGCCCCTCTTTTTCAAAATGCGACGTATTAAACCCCCTAACAAGCATTTTCACCGCAGAAGCCTATGCAGTACTGTCTGCGGTGAAGCATATAGAGAAATTGAAACTACAAAAGGCAATAATATTCACAGACTCGTTGAGTCTTGTAAAAGCGCTAACATCTTTACAAAAGCATAAGAATCCTGTTGTTATCGAGCTTTACTCACTCTTGTGTAACATTTACCAATCTCGTAGACATGTAATAATATGCTGGGTGCCTGGCCATAGAGGCATCGAGGGCAATGTGCTAGCAGATCAGTTGGCCACATCAACTACATCACAAGCTATTAATCCTGCCGCTGCTATCTCCTCCACAGATCTGAAGCCTTTTTTGCGAAGGAAACTGCGAGGCCACTGGCAGCGTCTGTGGGACGCTGAAACAACTAATAAGCTCCACTTGATTAAGCCACAGTTAGGTTTCTGGCCCTGTACAACTAAAACACGACGTACTGATGTCCTATTCTGTCGTCTCAGAATAGGACACACATATGGTACTCACAATTTTCTATTGAATGGAAATGATCCTCCAACATGTGGTAGATGTGGCGACAGGCTCACCGTCCTCCACGTCCTCTTGGAGTGTCGGGAAGCCGAAATAGAAAGAAAGAAACATTTTCCTCTCGCATATCGCTATTGTGTTCCTCTGCATCCCGCTATGTTTCTCGGTAAAGAACCACTTTTCAGCACCAACGCAGTCCTTGCTTTCTTGAAAGATGTTGTGCTACATGTTACTAGCCCAATAAGTTCGTAGTGCATCCTCTCTAGAGGATGTTGCTGCGATAGTTTTTTAACTGCACATGCCTCCAGGCCCTTGTGTTTCAAGGGCTCTGTTTAGGCACTTGTGCCTCTGGCCAATTCTTGTATCTTTAATTATTTGTAACTCGTATCATTCTTTCGCAATGCATTGTTCATGTCCATAGTACACATAATCACTCATTGCATAATCTTATTACTTATAGATTTTACGCACTTTACAGCGACTGATTTTAGGCCCCTTTACAGCCATGCCACATCTAATGTTCATATAATTCCCTATTCACCTACCACTAACAAGCCATTACCATCGTCTTGATACGAACTAATACTGTCATGGCGCTCTTTGGCCATACCTGGCCCTTGCGCCACTAAACTCCAACAATCATCAGTTATGAAGAGCTACGCCGGCAGCGGTCGTTGACCCGTCGGCCACCAGCACGGGACGCAGATCTCGTTGGCTTGTCAACCGTTTCTGACCACACCACCTTGCTGGCAGAAATGAAGACATTTGTGCACGAAGAAATTCCACGCCAGTTCTCTCTGCTGCCCTTTGCTCACCCGCAGCATGTGGAACAGCGATAAACCACACTCCCGCCTCCCCTCCGCCGAGTGATTGAACAGAAAATCGCCGAAGTCATGCCCGAATATCACCAGCGCCCTCCGGCACCGGCGCCACTTAGCTACGCTCAAGTTGTCGCCAGACCAGCCCAACCAATCTCTGCGCCTGCTCCGTTTAGTTACGCTAAAGCCGTCGCTGGATCTTGGTCGTTCGAAGCGGTTGCGCCGCCTACGTACGCCGATGTCACTAGGCTCCGTCTGCAGCCCACCATGCAGGCATATCAGCAGCCGCTACGTCTATCGCGTCCTGAGCCATGGGTTGGACCCCCTCCGACAAACCGTTGGCGCACTTCCGACAACCGTCCCATATGCTTTGCCTGTGGTTACGCCGGCCATGTTGCACGTTTTCGCAATCGCGTGCAGTCGCCTCGAGTCGCATCACCCGTCATGAGCCAGTCCAGCGGCCCTAATTACGAACCACCGCCGCCTGTGTCACCGATGTTACGCCCAGCTCCTTCTACCCGCCGTTCACCGTCTCCATGACGTCGCTCATTGTCGCCGATGCGGCCACGTCAGGTCGCACGAGATCGGGAAAACTAGTCGTCGCAGTCTACGAGGCAACGGCTGCGACGTTATCGAACTGTGAAAGCCCTCAACAGAGACCATCGAACATAGTAGACGTGTTTGTAGACGGTGTTCGCGCATCTGCCCTTATAGACACTGGAGCCGCCGTATCCGTTATGGACGCCAAACTTAGCCGTTTCCTACGAAAAGTGACGACGCAACTTTCGGGGCTATCCATTCGTACGGCTAGCGCCTAAAGTATTCACCCAACAGCAAGCAGTATGCACAGCTCGCGTCGTCATTCGGGACGCCCTGTATGCCGTCGAATTCATCATCACCATGCTCGCACGACATCATCCTGGGATGGGATTTTCTCTCCCGCCACAACGACGTCATTCATTGCACACTCGCCGAAATAGAACTCTCGCCGTTTTCAGAGATGACGCCGGCAGACAGACCATCGCTTTCGAACAAGATACTCGTCACAGATGATGCCCAAGTGCCTCCGAACGCGTCAGCGGGTGTGTCAGTGTACTGCGACAGTCTCTGCGGCACCATTGCCCTCCTTTCGCCATCTGACCGCGTTCGCACTAAGAAAGGATTGTTGGTGCCCTTTGCGACAGTGAAAATTACTCACAGTGACAGCGTTATTTTTGTTAGCAGTCCATCCCCATATACTGTCACATTGCTGAGAGGAGAATGTCTCGGCAGAGTGGAACCCCTCGAAGATGCATAAGTTGTGGACGCACCCGATGACACGCACTGGCCTAGTTACTGTACGCTCAGTGCTGTTTCGAAGTCTGATTCGTCGCCCGAAGACGTATTTGGCTCCTCCATCGATGAAAACCTTACGCCGGTCCAGCGTTCACAGCTTCTGTGCCTGTTAGAAGAATTTCGCCCATCTTTCGATGTCGCGCAGACTTCCCTGGGCCGCATGTCCACTGTCATGCATGGCTCCCAGCCGCCACTGCGGCAACGCCCATATCGCGTATCTCCTGCAGAGCGTCGTGTAATTAACGAGCAAGTCGACGACATGCTTCGACGGGATGTTATTCGACCATCAAACAGTCCCTGGGCGTCTCCGGTCGTTCTTGTTGCGAAGAAGGACGGTTCCGTACGGTTCTGTGTGGACTACCGACGGCTCAACAAGATAACCCGCAAGGCCGTCTATCCGCTGCCACGAATAGACGACGCGATTTACAGCCTCCAAGGAGCTGAATTCTTTTCATCACTCGATTTGTGCTCCGGGTACTGGCAAGTCCCTATCGCTGAGGACGCTCGACCGAAGACAGCCTTCGTCACGGCCGACGGCTTGTACGAATTCAACGTCATGCCGTTCGGACTGTGTAATGCGCCCGCGACCTTCGAGCGCATGATGGATACCGTCTGGCGCAACCTGAAATGGCACACGTGCTTGTGCTACCTCGACGACGTCGTCGTTTTCGCTCCGGACTTCTCCACGCATCTTCAAAGCCTCCGGCATGTTTTGACGCGTTTGAGCAACGCCGGTCTACAGCTGAACCTAAGGAAGTGACGATTTGCAGCACTGCAGCTTACAATACTGGGCTACGTCGTGTCAAAGGATGGCATTCTCCCAGATCCAGCCAAGCTTCGGGCTGTAGCCGAGTTCCCCAGACCTACGCCCGTCAAAGAACTGTGCAGTTTCGTAGGTCTGTGTTCCTACTTTCGACGTTTCATTCGAAACTTCGACACTATTATATCGCCACTGACGAAGCTCCTTGGCAGTAAGGGGCCCCTCGACTCATGGTCGTCAGTGTGCGAGGACGCATTCGCAAAGCCCCGTCGTTTGTTGACGTCTCCACCCATACTACGCCACTACGACCCTACGGCTCCTACAGAGGTACACACGGACGCCAGCGGTGTTGGCCTTGGCGCTGACCTTGTGCAGCGCAAGCCAGGGTTCCCTGAATATGTCGTGGCGTATGCAAGTCGTACGGTTACTAAAGCCGAGGCCAACTACACCGTCTCCGAAAAAGAATGTCTGGCGATCACCTGGGCCCTTACGAAGTTTCGCCCTTATTTGTATGGCCGCCCGTTCGATGTCGTTACTGACCACCATGCGCTATGCTGGCTGTCGTCATTGAAGGATCCCTCAGGCTGTCTCGCCCGTTGGGCACTTCGTCTGCAGGACTACGACATCCGCGTGCTTTACCGCAACGGACGCCAACATGCCGACGCCGACGCCCTCTCGCGCTACCCCTTACCCGAAGACAACGCCCGCTGCTCAGGAACTCAACTGGCCGTTTCTTCCATCGGCATTCACACCATCGCTACAGAACAGCGCAAGGACCAATCGATTGTCTCGCTGGCAGACTTGCTCGCTGATCCGTCGGCAACACCACCCACTCGCGCATTGCGTCGTCAAGCCCACCATTTCGCCATTCGCGACGAGCTAATTCACCGACGCAAGCACCGCGCCGACGGCCGCCAGTGGTTAGTGGTAGTACCCCGCAGTCTCCGTTCTAAAATATGCGAATCGTTCCACTCTGATCCGCAGTTTGCACACTGTATACAAAACTTACCACCGAATTCGACAACGGTACTTTTGGCGGTGAATGTACCGGTACGTGCAGAAATTTGTTCGCTCCTGCCTCGATTGTGAGCGCCGGAAATCTGCGCTGAAACTCTCGCCAGAAGGTCTACAACCTTTACCTTGTCCTAACCAGCCGTTTGGGCGCGTTGGCATCGATTTATACGGACCTCGTCCTCTGACGTCGGCTGGTAACCGCTGGGCCATCGTCGCTGTTGACCATCTCCCGCGATACGCCGAAACTGCCGCCCTTCCAACGGCTACAGCACGAGATGTTGCCTCTTTCCTGCTCCACCGATTCATACTGCGTCACGGTCCACCCCAGGAGGTACTCAGCGATCGAGGCCGTGTCTCCTTGTCGGAAGTCGTCGAAGCCATTCTCAAAGAGTGTCACGTCGTTCACCGCAATACTACTGCTTACCACCCACAGACAAATGGTTTCACAGAGCGATTTAACCGCGCGCTCGGCGACATGCTCTCAATGTACATCGCCGCCGACCACACAAATTGGGATGCCATTTTCCCCTTCGTCACGTACGCCTACAATACCGCCCCTCAGAGTATTACTGGCTTCTTACCGTTCTTCTTATTGTAACGCCGCCACCCGTCGCACACGATTGACACGATCCTTCCATACAGGCCAGACACATCTGAGTATACGCCTATATCTGCCACAGCCAGACATGCTGAAGAGTGTCGCGACCTTGCCCGGACCTCTACTGCAAATGAACAAGAGCGGCAGAAGAGCATTCGCGGTGACACCACCACTTCTGCGCCCACGTTTTTCCCTGGGGCGCTCGTCTGGCTCTCAGTCACTACCACCCCAACTGGACTCTCTTCGAAACTACTGCCCAAATACGAAGGCCCCTGCCGTGTCGTCGAACGCACGTCCCCAGTAAATTACCTTATCGAACCCATTGAACCATCTTCGGACATGCGCCGTCGAGGGCGCGACATCGTCAATGTGGAGCGCCTCAAGATATACCATGACCCACTCATGGTGACAACCTGTTAAGTGGCCGGGCGGCTCCCTTTTCGCACCCGGGGTAATTGTAGCGAAGCGTTGGAACTCTGAAGTGGGTCGTCCGCTGCAGCGCCTTCTAGTGGGTCGTTTTCTTCGGCTGCGCTGTCCGTGCTGCGCTTTTTGGACTGTCGCCCTTGCGCTGCTTTAAGTGCCGTCCAATAAACACCCTTATAATATATATATATATATATATATATATATATATATATATATATACGCCACGCTCTGTCTTCCGGAAGCCGGCTTCTAATTCCACTTCCGGAAGCAGGAACCGGAAGCCAGCTAGCGGCTTCTGGAGAAAGCTTCCGGCGTTTTGCCCGAATGATCCCCCGGCCGGTGCTTCGCCCACTCATCATGATTCACTTCGTGGATATGCGGTTTTTTTTAAAACTAAGTCTAGCTTCGTTTGAGATTTGTGTTGTCTTGTTTAATTCTTTTCCCTGTCTCAGGCATAGAATCATGTCAAGTAGGGAAGCAATGAAGTAACACAAAACAAACAAAAGCAAACTTGCTCTCCGCGCTTCTGCGCATGCGTGTCGTCACCAGTCAGCGCAGCGTGGGATGGTGGGATTCCGAAACTCCTCTTTCAAAAGCGCAATATGGAGCGACGAGGGGGAACAGCGGCCTCAGAACGTCGGAATGACGGCTTGACAGTCGTGGTTACTGTGGTTGCGGATAGAATTGGCGATATGTCTGAAAACAGCATCAACGCGAGGGATGCAACTTGTTGCGAGATAGAAATTTGTGGCCCCGATGTGTTTAAGGTGCCGGTTGGAAGTTTTCGCATTATTTCGTTGCATTCGAAGGTGAAGTCTAGTTTTGTTTGGAAACATTTTGGACACTTAACATCCATCACTGGGGTAAAGCAGAAGAAAGTTGGAACGGACTACTAGTGCAAGAGCTGCTTGACCAAGTCATTAAAGGAGGACGACTCAAAGCCTTTCGAGTTGTGAGTAGAGCACCTTTGGTTCTTTATGGAACTAAATCTGTTGGTCGTAGCCGTTTCATCATTTCATTGTGAGAGTTTAAATATTCGCCTGTTCCCACCGCAGCTGCAAGGTAAAACGCTACGCGTGCAAAGTAAGCACGTCGAACATGCAGATACACTTGATGGATGTTCACAAACTGCAAGAAGGGGCCAGCCGCGACGGTCAAGGATTATTTCCGTGATAACTACAGCCTTTGTAAATCTTGCCTCTGAACGAAATTGTTCGATCCAATCATTGTTTTGTTCCCAGTTTGTTCGTTTCCTAAATAAAAATATTTCTACATGTCTACTGCATGGTGCTCTTTCTTTGGAACATTCATGTGAAAAATCAAATGCAACGACACCGATAGCTGCACTGAACTATAAAACAGTTTCGACGTGCAGGTTAAAAAAAACTTTTTTTCCCTGAAGTAATTGTGCATCCGAGCAATGCCTGCATTTATACTAATCCGCACTTGGTTCAATCAACCTGGTGATGACGAGTTATCAAATTCAGCATAATTTGTTTTGAACCGCATCGTAACATATCAGCTGAAAAACTACTCACCTGAAGCAAAAACAGAAAACAGTATTTTGATTCATTTTTATTCCGGGAAAAAGGCCGTTATAAGAAAAGTTACTTAAGCAAAGGGTCACTAATATTCAGAACAAGTGATTTCACTTACTGTCTAGTCGGGAATTTGTGTTGTAGCATCTGGTGATTGGTTGACAGCTTAGAGTTGAACCCAGCAATAGATGGTAATAAAAGATGTCTGTTCTACATTTTTATTTATTTTTAAATGAAGCATTCAGAACAAATGGAAGCAAGATTAACATATCTAGAGAGTGTCACGTGCGCCGGTGCTGGCATAGCAATTCTAGACGAATTCACTGACTATTTGCTCAATGGAACAATATCTCATATAAACCGAGGCATAGCAAAAAAGAAAACAATTGCGACTACGACGCAAAAGAATAAGCAAGGTTCGGTATATTCATGGGGGACGGAATGTACAAACAGACTTTACGCGCCTTCAGATATGTGCCCAATATTTTTCCAAATGTGTTGGCTAAAAAAGTAAAAGATTATCAGAACGTTTTGTGTTTCTCTCACTTTCAACGCCTCTGTATTCGGTCCTCTCTGCCCTTATTATGAAAAGCCCAGAATCTCAATCAGTTTAGCAATGAATGATGTAGCGAAACAGCTCTTTAAATTTGTGGTTTCGGTTTCCACGCCGCCGGCGCCACCGCCGTTAACGAAAAATGGCAGTGCGCCGCCGCCGATCAAATACCCGGCGCCGCGCCGCCGCCGCCGCCGCCGCCGCCGCCGCCGACCACAAACAACCACCACGCCACCGCCGGTCGAAACCGACACGGCGCACACCTCTATTCACAGTCTATGGAAAACAGGGATGCAGACGAAATCAGCACTGGGAACATGCAGAACTTTCAAGCAAGAAATTACCAAAGAAAATATCTATGATAATTCTAGGGGAAGCTCTTTGTTGTTTGAAGCCAGGCCGGGAGTATTTCGGACTAAGATGTACCGAGTCAAGCACCAAGGTGCTGTGCTTGACTCGGTACACGCTGCGCGGTGCGTGTGGAGAGGAAGAGGAAACGGCTGAACACCTCATACTTTTCTGTAAAGGGCTTAACCCTACGCGTAGAAAGCATAGAGTCTCACCCTATAAAACCAAGAGGGTAATCTGGCGCCACCGTCTATGCGAGTTTCTTAAAGGGCGCCGTGCCGTCAAGGGAATGACGGGATATGTGTCTGCGAGGCTTGTGTTTACTAGTGTTGTACGAGGCTTCGTCTAAAACGTGGATATGGCTGCAAAAACCAAGATTTATAGAACAATTTCTATGCGAATAGCTTAAAAATGTTTCATAATAAATGTTATGTACATTTTTATGCTTACTCGCAGTTCAAAATAGAGAGAACTTGAGAACTTAGAACAACAAAAATTGGCTATGTGCTTTGCTAGAGCATGGCTTATGCTTTCTGTTCCAGATTTAGCTATGGGCTTGCAATGTTTTTGAAATTAAATAATTGTATGTGCTTGTGCTTTTACATTTTCATATTATTATTTAGTATTAGAAATAATGTAAAGTAGCCGATTTGATATGATGTATTATTTGTGTGAAAAGAAAGTTGAGTTTCTCTCATCTGCTCCAGTAAGTGCCCGCGAAAGGTGCCGGTACTTGAACAACCGTCACGATGTCCTGGCGTTGCGCTTACTTGTTCTGCTTACAAACATACGAACCTGGTAATGGAAAGGTGTCGTACCACAGGTAAGTGACAGAGAATGTCTCATTGGGCAGGTTGCCTGGGATATTAGAAAAAAAAACTAAGCAAAGTGCTGAATGCGACGAAGGAGCGAAAGTATTATTTGCTCGTCGTCCCCTCGTCATATACCTGTGTTCGCGTCGTTTCATATCTAAGCAAGTCACAGTGTTCCTGTTGCATTAATGCAACTTTAAACAAATATTTTCCGACACAACGACAAGCACTACAAGATAAAGCTGAGACAGAAAATCAAGACAGAAAATCAAGCATTCTTCAAAACAGTTTGCTGAATGCTGAGCAAAGTCACTCGCTTAACCAGCATTCGCAGAGGATTGAAAAAGCAGTGAAGAGGAAGCCGATTCACAATGCACCAACACATTTTTTATTGTGGGTATATTTGAATTAATTACTTGCAGGTTCCCATTGGAAAAACCAGCTCTCTTGGAGAAATGGCTTGAAGCGATGGGACAACCAGAGTCCAAACATTCAAATCACCACCTGCTCTGCGCTGCACACTTCAGGTCAGCTGACTTCAGGAGTGGCCTGCATAAATGCCTGCTGCTTGAGAGTGCTGTGCCATCACAGTTCGAGCGTCCAAGTGCCACTGAAAGCATACATGTATGATCTTATATGTAATAATGTTATTGAAACCCAGTAGCATGCATATTAGATTAACAAAACAGACCTAATTTTAATGTTGGACAATCATTGCAAAGCAACTTAAGGATATAAGTACGTGTGTAACATGTGTCAATACATGTGTACAATAGCATGAACAAATAGACGCAGAAGGCTCAGCCTTTGCAAAATCATATTTCCATGGCAAGGGTTTTAGTTCAACCTTGTTGACATGTTACTAGGTTCATGCACGAAACCGTAGAAAAAAAAGGACACATTGTGAATGCCAATTTTGCCAAATGGGAAACACGTAGACATTCAGAAAGACAGTGCTCAAAGCAAGGAAGCCATGTGGAGGTGGGACATCATTTAGGAAAAATATTTTTTTTGACAGGGACTTAATGCTCCCAGACAATAAACTAATTCTCTTTTATTTATTTCTGCTTGAATGATCAGCCATGTGAGATTTTCTTAATGCCTGGACCAAATGAGGCATCTCTGAAACGGGGACTTGCATGCACACGTCACAGTGGAGGAGCAGCCATCCGCCATGCACCAAGTTTTGTGAATTGTCGCAATATATGCCGGGTCTGTTATTTCAACATAAAAAAACGCACGTCCACCATCTGTGTGTGTACTCTGCATGTCAGAAAAAGAATGATCTTTTCTGAATGAGGTCCAGTTAGCTTGCACACACTGCTTCAAGCAGAGTGTTTCTGAATAGATAAGTTTGCACGTTCCAACAAACTATTTATTGTAGTGCTTAGCATGTGTACCGCACATCTATTTTCGTGCTATAAACTTAAAAAAAGGTATTGGTATAGTTTTGGTGTAGCCTTTGTGTCTACAGTAAAATATGTTGATGTAGTTGAAGGTAGATTGTGTAATCTGGCCAAGTTGCAATATTCTTGCAAGGATATTTTTAAAAGAACAGTCATTTCAAGCATGCGCATACAAATTAGCATGCAAGCAGAAACTTGACTTGAATAAAGCCGTTCGTACATGTGTGAGCTGACTTTAGTAATATTTCTTTAAATGCATTTTCCAAGCAACACACAGTACAGTTAGAACTCTCCAGTAAAATGAGCTTGGTTGAGTTTGCTCGTTAGTTGATCAAAACTAAACATATCCACAAAAGAAGATTGTATTGATATTAATAACTGCTACGTATGCTTCCTTGTACACATAAAGCCATTTTTATCATCCCTTCTATGATGTACCACTGTCCAGCAGCCATGCAGTCCTGACCAAGCATGCATCCCCAAAAAGCACTGACGATTTACCACAGCCATCAACCCGTGCTTTAGCAGCAGCATCCAGCACCTTCGACCACGAGTACTTCTCAAGAGATTATCCAGAGACCAAAGTGAAAAGGCTGGGAGATATGCTGACAACCGCTAGAAAGAAGATAAAGTCACTCGGAATGAGAACAGCTCGAGTGAAAGAGAAAAATGAGAGCCTGCAGACTGTCATAGGAAAAATGAAAGAAAGAAACATACTCTCAGATGAAGCACAAAGAAAATTAAAAGAATTTGGAAACCTGCCACTGGAAATTATGCAGAGCTGGAGCAAAAATGCCGCAGAACAGCCTCGTGGAAGAAGGCACAGTGATGAGATGAAGCTTGCATCAACAGTGCATTACTACTCTACACGAGAATATGAGTATCTGAGTACCTTGTTTCCTATGCCAAGTGCACAGGCCATCACGAAGTGGCTGAAGGTTGTACACGGGTGCCCAGGCTTCACTGCTGAAGTTTTCGAAGACGTGAAGGTGCGGCATAAAAATGATGCCCCAAGTCCGCCTGTGCAGCATTGTGCTCGATGGCATATGAGCATTTAAAAAAACTTGTGAGCTGGACACTGCAACAGGAAGTCTCATTGGCTTCGTTGACCTGCGCCACAGTCAGGAACCCACTGATGCAGATAATGTGCCATTGGCCACCGAAGCACTTGTCTTCGTGGTGGTGGGAATTGCAGCGCCCTGGAAGATGCCATTTGGATATTTTTTGACTGCTGGTCTTTCAGGAGAAGTACTGAAGAGCCTGCTAACTGAGGAAATCCACTGCATTAGCGAGTGTGGGTTGCAAGTTGTAGCTGTTGTATGCAACTTCCTTGCTGCCAATCTGTCCATGGCAAAGCTTACTCGGCTGTCGCGTGCACGAGCAGTCATTTGAGGCACTGAAGACATTTTTCCCACATCCAAGCAACGAAGAGGACATCATCTTCATTATCTTTGATGCCTGACATGGCCTAAAGCTTCTGTGGAACCTGCTTGGG
The DNA here is from genome assembly GCF_013339745.2 of Dermacentor silvarum. Lineage (NCBI taxonomy): Eukaryota > Metazoa > Arthropoda > Arachnida > Ixodida > Ixodidae > Dermacentor > Dermacentor silvarum. The sequence continues at coordinate 72,054,621 of NC_051155.1, forward strand.
GACAAAGGTGTTCTCTTGAGCAGCACCTACGGGGTGAGAAATGCCACTTTTCACATGATATCTGCTTTAAAGAAATACTCTTATCTATGAAAGGCTCTCTTTCAGTGATAAATATTGTCTTTTTCCGTGCCTGTTGTGGTTACGATGTTTATTGAGGTTTAAAATTTGTATCTCAGGAGTGCCACAATCCAGGTGATATATTAACATTGCAGTTTCTGGTGCCACACGCTTTTCAGAAATCTGCTGGCATTGCAGTCATGTTTTTTCAAACACGACTAACTTTTTCATTAGTAGTTTAGGAAATACTTCACTTACAATATCGGGACAATTATTTCATAAAGAAGCCATTGTGCTATATCATTTTACGCACACAACTACATTTCTGATCTGTTGGCCATTCTGCCATTGCTGGCTTAATGTACTTACAGCATTTATTCATAACTTGCTAGTTTATGTTAAATGCAAAATCCATTTAGGCATATTACTTGTTAGGCAAGTGCTGTTCAGTTTTAGAAACTGCCAAGCAGTAATTGTCATATGTGTCCATAGATCTGTGTGCATAATGTATATCTATATCTGTAAATATTTGCATGTGTGTATATATATATAAATATGTATGCATACGTATGTATACAGCATTTCATTTGTGCTTAAACGTGTAGTTTGTTCCAAGCATTACACTGTTTTAAGTGTTGAATTTCGCGATGTTCTGCAGTGCTCTGCTATCAACTGTATAAGGGGGCAGGACCCTCGTCAAGCTGTACCCCAGCTTTTAGTCCCGTCTCCTTTTTTTTCAAGGTGGAAAGAAAATAAAAGCGATTGATCGAGTGTCTACACTCAGTTTGTCAAACATTACCACTTGTTATACGTTTTTCACTGATGAAGTGCTGATTACGCCTTTAGACAACGAGCTGTATAACTCCTTCAATTGTTTAGTAACCCAGAGCTGCACAAAGAAAGTGGGAAATAATGGTCATTATGGGTGGATGATTTTTGGATTTTTGCTTGTGTCACTGGAAACCAGGGGCCGAGGTGGCAGCCCACTTAGCTTCTCTTTTGAACCAGCACTGAACCAAGCAACTGTAATAACACCCGAATACTTGTTAGAAGCTTCACTGCATATTGCTTATGGTTGCTGACGTAGGTCTGCAAAGGCATGCTGGAAATTGCTCTATGCATTATACAACGTTTGAAAGAACAGAGTGCACTTTGTGCCAATGCTACAAACAAGGTGGTAGGCTGTATGTAACTTTACAGCACAGTAATGGAAATAACTGTAGATGTGATAAGATTTTCACACAATACAGATGTCAACAGCATTAAGTCTGGCTTAAATACATTGTAATAAGGGGATTTTAAAACGTACAGGAGACAATGAGAAGAGATACATATAATATTAAAAACGCTGGTACAAAATAAAACACTGAAGTGCTAGACATGAAGTCAAAAAGGTACTGTAGTATTAGAATAAGAATAGCTTTTTATTATACATCAGCTATGTTACATGTACATGGTATGCACAATTATGTATCTCTTGCACCGTCTGTGGTCCAAATAAACAAGAAATAACACCATGTAAATGCTAATTACTACACAAATACGCAACTTGAAGAAAAGCGCGAAAGATGTGTGTAAACATCTTAATGTGCAGGGTTCCTTAAGGCTAGGCTGTAACGAAAACCAAAAGTTTTAGAAAACTTAAAAGAAAAGTTGCCGCAGTTAGTCTTAGGCATGGTAAGCAGTCACTATATGAAGCAAACCACATGGACCTTAAATGGGGAAGGTGCTTTTCCTCTAATAATTTAAGATGAATTTTTCCGTCACAGAATTTGTGCCTCAGAATACCTAGTGAGTATTTGTGAAGCTTTTGCACAGATATGCTGTGAATGTGTTGACGTAAGCAGACGTTAGTCATGAGAGTAACGTCTCAGGGTTAGCAAAGGAGGAATTACATCGATGCACCCTTTTATATCACAGCGAGTGCTATGGAAGCATCTCAAGGCACTACAAGAGCTGCAGGAGAAGGAAGGCCTGCGTGCGGCTAATAAGCTGTCAAAGGCGCACATCAATTAATACCAACAGGTGAGGCAAGCCTGAAATAATACATGTATAACTTCTACAGATCTTCTTTCCCGGCCCCCAACAGGTCATGAAAGCGAAGTTGGCGGCGCAGACGTTCAGCAGCTCCGTGAGCAAGGCGATGCAGTTCGGTTCTTTGCTGAAGCTGCCAGGCTTCGGCAACTGCATGGGCACAGCCAACTTCATAGACATGGTGGACCGGTAAGGGCGCTAATGAAGCATTTTCCGTGCACAGTATCTTAAAATTAGCTAGACTGAACGTACTGGATGAGCATTTCATATAAATTAAATGTGGATTTCCAATGGCATAGGCTCTAGTTTTCGCAAAGTATACAACACTTTATAAAGTGTATGCAGCTTGTGACACAAATACCTCATTAGGTGCAATTTCCTTTAAATATCAAAACCTGGGTTATCCAGACAGTCAAACATATTATTATTAATACCTGAAACCACAGTGCAGTAGGCCATTTAAGCTTACTGTACAATAACAAGCAAGGTCTTGCGTATATAACGATACCTTCAGCTTTCATGCAAGTGCATGCTAGAATAGTAATATAATATGACCTTTTATATGGCTTCATGCATATGCAAATGAATATTAGTATTTCACAGTACTAGTAGTAGTTCTTGACGTAATAGTTCATCGGCCACCCGCTAGGTGGACAGATGTACTTAAATGGAAATGGTATCCTTAATTATATGGTTTCCTTTGTAGCAATTACAACGATTGGGCGGATGTCTCATTTTCCATTTAATTACCTCTCTCCACCTAGCGGGTTTCCGCTGAACTATTACGCCAAAACTCTAGCATTTGATTCAAGTTGTGGAATTCGACTTCGCCCTGCCATCTGCTAGTCACTTCATTAACTTAGTCACTTCATTAGCTCAGATGGTAGAGCGGCTGCCCCGGAAGGGCGGTGGTCTCAGGTTCGAGTACCGGACCAGAATTAATTTTTCTTCAACTGCGAGGATTTTCTTTCGAGGAACCCGTATGGATTTCCTTTGCAGCAATCGCTACGATTGGGAGGATGTCTCATTTTCCATTTAACTAGTAGTTGTTTTTTATAAACTAGAATTTGAAACATGGAGTCGCAATGTAAGCACAACGTAGGTACAGAAAAGACAGGTCTGGTCGAAAGTGTTACTAAAGATGAAATGTGGAAGGCTTTGCAAGATACGTTGGGGAGAAGGCAATGGAACAACAGTGGACATGATGAACCAGCCGAGACATTGTATGTGAAATACTAGTAACCAATACACATACACACTGCACGATTTCAAATGCACCAGAAACTTAAAAGGATGCTTACATAATACATAATTATTAATAATGTTGGTTGCTGATAATCTGAAAAAAAGAAAATGAATACATAAATATTGACACTAATTTATTGTCTGTACTGCGCATCACAATCACTATGATGGTAACAAAAAAGCAGGGAGGCATACTATGTAATACACATAGTGGCGAACAAGGGAATATGTATTGAATTAAAAGTGTTTCTGTTCGCCCATGGAAGCCTTCTTCAGAATCACCTGCTGTTGACAATGACCTATTCAATGTGAACAAGGCACCCATCGGGGAGTCAAAACAAATTTTACTTGAATACATATTACCGTGGTCGTCATTGTGTTTGTTCACAGTATGATGTTCCACGACCAGGTGGGATCCTGTCAGACCCTGAAATGAGGGAACCACTTTATTGCAGTCAAACCAGGGAAAAAACGAGCGTCAGCAAAATACAGTGAACAAATCAATAGTTCTGTCATCAATCAGTTTAAGCAAAACAGTACACAAAATGAAGACATGAGACACTACAAAACATTTCATTCAGTTGAGATACCTGCCGTCATGCAAGTGTTCCACATCGAAGGCATGGAGGAATTACAGATATGTGAATATCTCCAAAAGTATATTCTGGAATCCATAGGTGTCATAACGTTTCATAAGTGAAAGACTACTTCTTAATAAGGATGTCAGGCAACAATATGCAACCTCTCCTTCAATGTCAATGCATGGCCATCTCTAAAATGTATTCAAGATTATAAGTATTAAAGGAAGGACAAATGTTTGTGAAGAACATGTTAGAGAAAATCAGGTAAAAAAAACATTGGCTTATTTGTTTTTGAAAAATGTTGCGTTGAAGTGAATAGATAGAACATGGACCGCTCCGAAGGCGAAATATCAACATAGTGGGGCTCGGCTTTGTTCCATCTCTGTCAGCACTGTCTCTTGAGTGTGAATGTATCTGCGTGAATAAAGCCTGTAAAGAGTTTCATACAGGTTGCGTTATCACACACTTCTGTTGAGCAGTGTACAGAAAGGGATTACATAATACAGTACCTCAATAGAACAGCTTGTTATTAATTACATGAAATGTGACACAAGTATATCAACTTACAGTCGCAACATTCACAAGTTATGCACTAAGTAATGGGTGCAGAAATAAGAAATATTTTTAAATGTATGAGGAAGCAATAAATATTATGTCCATTTCATACATTTACATTTATAGCTTCTGAACAATTACGGAAATGACATGTTTACCAACAGGAAGCTAGTTTTATAGTTTAAAAGGACTGACAACTGGCCTGATTGTGTTGCGAGGCGTTGGTCGAAATAAAGTCACCATCATTTATAGTAATACATAGAATCCAACATGCTGTGCGTTCTTGAAGTAAGAATTATAATTTTATATTGGCAAAGAAAGTATCAAGAGACATTAAATGGTGTGGCCTGGCGGTGATATCTTGGTACTCGTTTCATGCATTGAATCACAATAGTAACTGGAACGCCAATGCATTTCTCTGCAAAGTTTGGGAATTGATATCTCAAAACTAGTGTCATCGTGAGAACTCGTTCCAAGTGGCCTTACGAACTCCACGTCTAGAATTTGTAAAACTCAATGTGGGCCACAAGCTCAGTAGTTAAAAATTTAATTACTCAAAAATTTTTTTCATTAGTCGATTACGTATTTCAATTTTTTTGTAAGTAATGTCCGCCTCTTCGAGTACACCAGCTCACGAACTAGAATTGTGCTATCTGCCACAAGCAACCTTTAAAAATTTTTAAGTGTTCGCTGAAACACTCGGTATGTCTGTTGGGGACATAACAGCAAGTGCATTTTTACAAACGAACCCTTACATGTCAGAAATGCATAAGCATCATGAACACTTTACCTTGTTTAAAATGTGCATGTTTAGAAAGCATCTTTCAGGAATTGCTTGGCCATTTAATCTAATCCTATAGTTACCATTTCCTTTCTAGTGCATTCGACCTGCACTCCAGCAACCCTGTCGCCACTGGCTTCAAGGCTCCACTGCGGCCATCAACGTTAGCTTTCCAGAGAGACCATGGAGGCCGCTAGCTTACAACTCATGCAGCTGCGCTTGGCCAATGAAAGGCTCGTTACCCAGGATGGCAGGCGAATGTCGGTGATTGCACTTTCATTCACACTCAAGAGTGTCTCCCAGCTGGCAGAAAAGCTCCTCGATGCTGACCTGTGCAAGTAAGTGCATAGGTAGATGTAGTGCACAGGTCCAAGATAAGGTGATAAAAAAGACAAAAGTTAGCCATGAGGTAAAATAATGAGCAATAATCTCAAGACAGAGTAAAAATTTCAAGCTGTCTTATGGTATGTTAATGATGCTCCTTGTACTGTTTCCATGAAGGTGGAGGCTGCTTAACATGTGTTAGTTTAACACGCGCAACCGTCAATCTGCCACAATTAATGAAGTCAAAATGTTTTGATGAACTTCTAAGTGTAAGGCCAAGACCCAGCGAAGGACATGTAGGAAGAGGATATTGAATACACATTACTAGTCTATGTACCAGGGCATACCACCTTTAGCCATGCGATAGCCTCATGATGTGTGTAACAATTTTCATTAGTTTTTATATTTATAAAATTAATAAATACAGGTCTCACAAAACTTAAGTTTATTTTGCATCCGCACAACTAAACAATTTCAGGTAGCAATATAGGCGGGCCATTAAGCTATGCATTGAACCAAAACTAATGACATGTAGTGATGCCTTGAAGCAGTGATAAAATAACCCAAGGAATATGCTTTCCCAAATGACATGCATTGCTGTAAAAGGCAGTTTATTGGAAACTTGTTGCACGATTTTGATTATTGTGGTTCATGGCAAACCTGATCATGTAGTAAATAGGTGTGCAATGTATCACTACAAAATGTTTATTTTCAAGAAAGGTATGCTTTTGTGCATATGGAAGAATTGTAAAAAAGAGAAATAGGTTTTGAGGAAATCATCAAAAAGCATTCAAATAACTGCATCGCGCACAAAAGACATTCAGGAGAGCTAAAATCACCCATATCGGTAACGTGCCTTGCCCCGACTCTTGTTCTTGACTGCTTTTGCTTGTGTGGCACGTCATATTTTTTTATCTAGCTTGTTTTGCAGGCTCAGTACTAGGTCCACCACACAGTGACGTCTGTATGTTATTTACAAGAAAACTATTGTTTTCTTTCACGCTATGACTACCAGTATGAAAGAGACGACAGCATTGCTAACACAGCTAAACTAAACAATCCTCTTCTCATTCGACATCCACAAAGCAGTGCTATAAGCAAAGTAGGACTACCGCTACAATAGGTATTTGTCATTATATTTTCTACTTATAGTAGAGCTCGCTGCCATTGTTATACTTGCTAGTATAACAGTAGCAGTAGTAGTATTGGTAGTACTTATGTATTCCATGCACTCATACAGCAACTGATTTTGGGTCTGTTTACACCATGTTTACATTAATCATTAGAATTTCATAGCTTCAGTGCAACTGATAACCACCTCATTGGTGCCGTTTGTCAGTATGCACCGTTGTGCCAGAAAAACACAGCATAATGCACCTGCTGCTATTCCTCTTGACCAGTGCTCTGTGACCTCTGTTTTTCATGCTGCACCCGCCGTGGTTGCTCAGTGGCTATAGTGTTGGGCTGCTGAGCACGAGGTCGCGGGATCGAATCCCCGCCACGGCGGCCGCATTTCGATGGGGGCGAAATGCGAAAACACCCGTGTGCTCAGATTTAGGCGCACGTTAAAGAACCCCAGGTGGTCCAAATTTCCAGAGTCCCCTACTACGGCGTGCCTCATAATCAGGTCGTGGTTTTGGCACGTAAAACCCCATAATTTTTTTGACGTTGCACCAATATTTTTTACAAAGGAAAGATTTGACAAATTCTGTCATATCCGCTCATAACAAACGGTAGACAGCATCAAATTCTATTCCATATACCAAGCATTTTATTGTAATTCACGTTGACTACTCTCGTTTCTTGCCTAGTCTGATATCCGACATCATGTTTAAAGGTATAATCATAAAAAATTGACCATGCTGGGTGCTAAAGGCAATCGTAAGAAAAGTGGCAGTAATGATTACTCCATATTGCCATTCGAGAAGAAAATGCCATCACATGGAAATATAAGGAGCACACAAAAACTACCCAATCATATTTGCCTGATGCATACATATTCAGAAGAAAAACATTACATGCATGGAGCCTGCTATTATGTAATGAACATATTCATTTTGTAATATTTTCAAATGTTAATGGTTTTCTTTGTTTTGTTGGGAGGAAAGCCTAAGATTAAAAAAAAAGATGCTCCACATGGACATTATTTGCATGTCGCAGTAAAAGAAAAGCACAAGGAAATGCAGACAAGGGAAAATGTTTGTACATTTTCAGGAAGTGCTACTTTGCCCAGGTGTCTGCTCAACATACAGCAGAACTGTAATCAAAATGCCAGAAGAAATGAAAGAATAAATGCCTTGGTGGTGGTGAAGATGTAGTTTGGCAGCACCTAGGCAAGTGGCATTTCAGTGTATCCATTGTTGAAAAAAATATAAACAACACATTTTGCAATTACGACACATACGTTTGGTGGCTCAATTAACTGCATAATTCCGCTAATATTCTTTTCCCGACTGGTTGTCAGTGTCGGGTATAAAGCAGCAAGGTACTAACTTGCCTGTTGTTTGCAGGTACATCTGCACGAGAAACCTGAACCAGGACCTCCTGGGAATGTACTTTAGTTGCATAAGGCAGCGAGGTGGCTGGAATAACAACCCTTCAGCGGCGCAATTCCGTCCCGCTTACAGGCAGACCAGACCATAGTACATGCAGCTGTTCTTGGTTCGAAGAATGCCAACGTCACTGCACAGAATGAGGGGATATGCCTTTCAAGAAGCCAGGGGCAGCCCAGCAGCGATTTGGGTGACGTCTATGAAGAGCAGTCAGCTACAATGGTGGATGCTCCGCTCGAGCACGACTACTTCGCTCTGAGCGAATATGCCAGCGAAGTCGTCCGCTACATCGGTGGCTTTGTGGTTAGGGCAACCAGCAAGCATCTTCACTGTGCGGAATGCGCAGCAATGCTCACCAATGAGACTGTGACTAGCTTGCTAACATTCATAAAGGACAATGGTGGTCTTAGAGAACCATCACGCTTTGTGCATGCAGCAATGTGTGCAGCAGAGACAGTGCTACGCCAAGGCAGCACGACAGGAGACAACATCCACAAGATAACTCTTAGGGCCTTCCAACAATTCGTGAAGCAATATGAAGTCATGCTTCACAATTGTACACACTACTCTGAAGGCCCGCAGCATGTGATAAGCCTCACAAAAGTGCTGCAGAAAAAGTACGTCACTCTCCGAATGAAAGAAATTGGTAGACGCCGAACTGAGCAGGAGCGCGGTGCATATACAGGCACGTGCTCACAAAGCATGTGCTATTTGCTCACCAGTGATCGACCAAGCAAGTCACCTTGAGTAGAAAGATTCTACATTGCACACAAAAATATCATACACTCTTTTTGTGCCAAGACAGCTCCTGCAAAGACAGCAAGAGCTGTTGTGTTTGTGTTGTTATGATACTGAAATTTTGTGACGAGACAGCTCGTGCAAAAACAGCAAGAGTTGTTGCTATTGTGCAGGTACGATACCCGACTTCTGTGATGTCCCAGCTTATGCAAAGACTGCAACAGATGCCTCTCTTGTGTAGTTACAGGGTCTGCGAGTGTTGTGACGAGACAGCTCGTGCAAAGACAGCAAGAGTTGTTGCTGTTGTGTAGGTACGATACCCGGCATCTGTGATGTCCCAGCTTCTGCAAAGACTACAACAGATGCCTCTCTTGTGTAGTTACAGGGTCTGTGAGTGTTGTGATGACACAGCTTCTGCGAAGACAGCAAGATTTGTTGCTTTTGTGTAGTTACATGATCTATGACTTGTAACGCGACATCTCTTGCAGAGATTGCAACGGCCTTCATATTTAGGCAGTTATCATACCAGGCTTCTCTGATGAGGCAATCCTGCAAAGACTGCAGAAGAGTTGTCACTTTTGTGTAGTTGCATGACACTAACCTCACGCAATTGACCCAGTGGCTGCAGCATGCGGCGATTACCTAAAAAATATGGGGGGAGGGGCAAGAGATGTTGAGCCCCACCACTCTCGCCTCCTCGTGGTTCCTCCTGGGAAAGGCTGGGTCTTTGGCAATGCCTTAACCCCAGTAGGCCAAAGAGAGTGGAGAGCAATAGTTAGACACTAGAGCCTTAATGTTGTTGGATGCCACATGGAGCAGCTAAGTACAATTTACGTGTACAGAAAATTTCATAATGGGAGAAAAATTGTTTGTGCAATACGCACTGGTCTAGATGAAGAAAAGCGAAGTATGAGGTTATAGACCCCTTGCAGAAAGCCTAGCAACAGTGTGTCTCTGTACGGCAACACTGAGGCGGAAAGCAGCGGCGTGTCATGGTAAAGGAAAACATGCCGCTTCTGACCTTCGTTACCTATGTTCTGGCTGCGCGCCATTCAAGCTTTAGGTGTTCTGTGTGGTAATTGTTTATAATTTAGGCGCTTTCAAGGCGTGAGCGAAGTTGGCAACACACTGCTGTGTCCCCGTGTGCAAGGAATACGGATACGTTGACAAATCCGGACGAAAGGTACGTACAGTACATACGCATCGGGCCATCCGTTTCCGCGATTTCACGTGCGGTTCTGCATGAGTTTAATCTGTTGGCTCGGCATTGTAGTGCTTTGCGTTGTTTTAATTGCACGTTTACTCGTGTTTATTGTCAGACTGAAACTCCTAGCAATGCTAAACGAGCTTCGCATGTGCGCGACGCATCCAAGGCCGATCGGCTAGTGGAACGATGTCTTGAAGTGGCATGCTCTTCGCGTCGCTTTGGTTTATTGAGTGCCTATGGTTTATTGAGTGCCTATGTATTATGCTCGTTTATTTTGTGTCACCGCGAGTTCACACTTTTTTCACACTTTTTTGCTCAGCATGCGAGTGTCGGATTTGCGCGTTAATCCGCGGCGAACGCTTTTGACAAGCTTCGCGTGCGAGTTGCGAGAGTCGCTGCCGCGCGCTGTGCAAGTATTTTGTTCGCCAGAGCTAAAACATTCATTACCGCTAGCGTTATGTTAAGCTAACATTACGGGGACGCGCAGTGGGTCAGTCTTCTTACCCAATAGTTTTGTTGGCCGGGTACTTTGCGGCGCATAAAATGAGACAGACAGATCATAACAAGAACTCTTTATTTTCAGGTGTCATACCACAGGTTTCCCAGCGACGAGGGATTAAAGAAAAAAATGGATTGCTGCCATAAAGAGGGACGAAGGGCCACTGTTCCGAATAAGCAAGGCTACCAAAGTGTGCTGTCTACATTTAATAGAGACCAACTTCTGGGAAAATGTTGCAAGTGAACATCGCTTACTCAAGGAGTCAGCTGTGCCATCCATATTTCCATTTCGGAAGACCAAGCCCCCAAGAAACCCGCCTCGCCAGCGAATGTTCCCAGCTATTCCTGCTTCCAAGAAGAAATGCAATGAGCTCCACCTGCCAGCTGACAGTCAGTCTTCAATGGAATTGGCAAACGCTCCTGACGAGAACCAAACCCCACTACAGGAGGTTGTTGCAGACCAGAATGTGTCTCCGCAGCATGGTTCTGCTAGCCAGGAGTTCAGAAAAATAATTGCTGCGCTGGAGACCCAGCTTGCCACAACTAAAGACAGAGAGTCTAAGCAGCAGGCAGAACTAGCAGAGCAGGCCGTGCAACTAAGCAAGGCTCGTGCTGAACTCGCTACTTCTCAGGCAGAGCTAGGAACTGCAAGGAACAAGCTAAGAGCACAGAGCCAGGAGCTGGATATACTGCTAACTGAGTTAGTTACTTCCCAGCGCTGTGTCGAAAAATTAAAAACTCAGTATGCACCTTTTGGTATTGAAAAATTCCAAGAATGTGATGAAGACATTCAGTTTTATACAGGACTGCCAGACTACGACAGCTTTGTAGATCTGTTGGAGTATTTGGACCCTGGTGAAAACGGAAGCAATATAATACTACATCACAGGACCAGTAGCTACCGGCATGAAGCTTACAGGGGCCGGCCACAGAAAGTGAGTGTGCCAAACCAACTCTTCATGGTCCTCATAAAGCTTCGACTTGGCATATTCCACCAGCATCTTGGACATTTGTTTTCAGTATCCGCTAGCACGGTATCGAGAATATTTTCCACTTGGGTGGATTTTATGTACCTTCAGCTCACAGGACTGGCAATATGGCTATCACGACAAGCTATAGATGAAGCAATGCCTCTGGCATTTGTTGAGAAGTACCAATCGACCCGTGTGTTGCTCGATGCGACAGAAATACGGTGCGAAGTGCCATCGTCATTTGTGACACAGTCCGGCCTCTACTCCCATTACAAGTCTACACACACGCTTAAAGGACTGATTGGTTTGTCCCCAGGTGGACTTATTACCTTTGTCTCCGAGTTGTTCACTGGAAGTACCTCAGACAGAGAATGTGTCAGAAGAAATGGGTTTCTGGACCTAAATTTTGACATAGGAGACTCTGTCATGGCAGACAAGGGGTTCCGAATTGACGACCTTGTGGAAGAAATTGGTGTAGAGCTAAATATTCCACCCTTCCTCCGTCGTGACCAATTCACAATTGAGCAGACCCAAGAGACCCAGGATATTGCTGCCCTCCGGATCCACGTAGAAAGGAGGATAAAAAGAATTAAATGCTTTCAATTATTTAATCGCCCGATTCCAATTTCACTGGCACCAATGGCTAATCAAATGTGGACAATCTGCGCCATCTTGAGCAACTTCCAGTCACCTTTAACTCACGATACCGAAGCCGGCTAGGCCCAGTGCACTTGCACAGTGCACTTCATGAATCAAACCAAGCATGGCCAGTCCACTGCTCCAGATCCCAGCTTACCAAGAAGGGAACTTCACTTGCTCAGTGCCTTGACGACGGCGACCTCCACTAACAGTTTGTAGTGTGTACAGGACTACGATAGCATCAATGGTATTTTTCTGCATTTTATTCATTTTGAAATAAAGAACACTAGGAAGCCAATGAACACAGCTGATTGAAGTGTCAGTCTTACTCAACGCATACGTCCTAAGCAGCAGAATCGTGCTCGCCACTTTCCATGAATGGCAGGAGTTTATTAAAGTAAAAGTAGTTTAGCTGGTCTTTCATTTGATCCCATTCAGCATTGTCCAGCCGAATTCGTTCAATTAAAATGAAATCTTTTCCGTACACAACGAAGTCCCCCCAGCTCAGTCCATAAACCCCCATTTGGCCTACTAATTGTACATAGTAGTAGTCCTCCCTTTTCAGCCTTGGGCCATTCTCGGTCAGCTCGCTACAGAATGTGGCAGTGGCAAGTTCCTCTCCCTTCTTTTTACGGAGGCTATACGGGCACTCAATTTCGAGTGCCCCCTATGAGGCTTTGCTGGATCAAACACGAGCCTGTCAGGTGATGCTCCGAGCCAAGGGAAGGCGGGTTTGACCAGCAGGCAGCAGTGTACAACAGTCACGTCGTGACCCATGGTCTGAAGCACCTCCTCGATCGTAGCGCTTTGCAGCCATGGGCTCGTTGGAGATACCGTACCTGCATACAAATTGGTAACAGCAAATGTAAATTGTGCGCGTGCCTAATTTGAACAAATGGCATGCCCATGGCAGCCAGAAATGTACACGTCCAAATATACATATCCATGTGCAACTAGCCTAGCCCCATACACCAGCCCAATTGTTATGAAGGGAGCAGGAGCGGAAGTGTGGCACCCTTTGTGCCAATACGCTATCCATGTGCCTAGCTGCGATGTTTTAAGAGCTTAACACGTATTTGCTGGCCTACGGTATCTAGGCATGTTAAAGCATGCACCTTTGTCGAGTTGTCACTCAGCTCAGCTGCTATGTTTTGATGACGTGAGCATGTTTTTTTATTCATCTAAGCTGCTGTCACGCCAAGCCATGCAAGGTATTGAATTCTAAATAAAAGATTTACACAGTGGCTTTTCGTGCACAACTAAAGTAAAAATCACAATGCACAAAGCTGTTCGACCCTCAAAATCAGCTCGAAAATACAATTGCAATGCTCTAAAATTTTAATGCTGCAAATCCAAAACAGTCGTATTGCTACTCCCCGAGCTGCTCCAAAATGCTTGTGCCTACTTCCACCCCTGAGGGAGGTTAAAGCTACGCAATATTGAATATATTGAAGAAAAAGAATGGAGGAAAAACGCTGCAGATATGCATCCTTACCGTATTGGTTTTTGTAAAACGAGTCAATTTACAAAGTGATGCAGTTGGGGAGACATTTTCAATCTATGCTACAGGCACCAGCCAATCTTTGAAGGGACACTAAAGAAAAACATGTCGAGCTAGATTGACAGATTAAGCTTCTGTAGTAACCAATTCATCGTTTGTAGCAAGAACAAAGCTTTTGTAAGCAAGAAAACTGCGAATATGGAAGGTTCCAGTGGTACCACCTGATGTGGACTATGGTACCTCATTTGTCATTAGCACTGTCCGATTCGTAAAGGCATAGGAGTAGAACACAAGATTACTGCAACGCGTCCATTTTAGCTCGAGCAGTTCAAGTTAATGAGCAGCACTGGGAGCTTCAGCGTCAATTTTCTACGCAACCAAGTGATATATTGACACCCAGAACAGAGTGATAGACTTCTAGATGAAAAATCTATTGATCCAGTTTGAGATATTTTCTCTTAGTGTTCCTTTAAAAGATTAGTATCTGTGCTTCCGGAATGACTAATAGCTGCCTGCAACAACTTTTAACATCTAAAATAACGCTACCTTTGAAGGATGGGCTTCGAGCTATTTGCAGAGCACTAAATAAGAAATGATAATGTCATTGGAACATGAACACTAATAACAAATTGCACATCATCAAACCGGTGCTAGGTGAATGGAAAACCTGCTATCACCAAGAACGCTTCATGGAGGTAATTTTAGCCAGACTCCGAACAGGGCACACACACCTCACGCACAATTATCTACTCACAAAGGAAGCACAACCGGCATGTGATAAATGTCAAGAACCACTTACGGTACTACTCATTCTAACTACATGCCCACATATCGAAAGACAAAAACATTTCCACGATCTATACGATTCACATATACCACAACACCCCATTCTCATTTTGGGAGACGAATCCCTTGTCCTTTTTACAGATGTAGTGAATTTTTTGGACGAGACTTTAAATAACGCAGGTTTTAGTCTTTTCTATCACTGACTATAACAACACCCTGTGACTGGCGCGGCAAAGCCTAACTCGCTTTTGCGCCAATAAACCCAATTTAACTAATTAACACACACACACACACACATATATACATATATATATATATATATATATATATATATATATATATCGCGGTCACGGCAGCCGCATTTCAATAGGGGCGAAATGCGAAAACACCTGCGTACTTAGATTTAGGTGCACGTTAAAGAACTCCAGGTGGTCCAAATTTCCGGAGTCCCCCACTACGGCGTGCCTCATAATCAGATCGTGGATTTGGCGCGTACAACCCCATAATCTCATCTTATATATTCTAAGAGTGTTTATTCGGCAGAGCTTGGAGCAGCGCAGCGTCAACGGTCAGCGCAATAACAGCTTCCCAGTACGAGAGCCGTTGCTGAGCGAGAGCGCTTGACCCACTAGCGTTTAGAGCCAGTAGCGGAGGACATTAGAGCCAGTAGGAGGTCATTGGGGAGGACTCGTTATTAGGGTAGTTGAATGAATGAATAAACTTTTCTTCTTTCTGGGGTTGTACATGTCAAAAACTTTTATTGCACCTGTATACTATATCGTATAGATATATTGCAGCGCGTAGGCACAATCACAAAGACGCACGTCACAGGCGCTACTGCGCCTGTTTCGTTTGTCTGTGTGTGTGCGCGTGTGTTTTTGTGATTGTGCCTGTTGTAGCTTCAGAGCCGGGGCATGCTTTTCGAATCCTTTATTCAGGCATGCCAACGGGCAGCCACAAAACAGCATAAAGAACACAGTAACGTAGGGCACACGCCCATATATACAAGTAGCTCCAGGTTACACATGCGCAGTGGCGACCATTCATTTATCACTGCAACTTGACAACTGCGACACGTGTAGCCTATCGCGATATGAACACAACACTCCCTTTCTGACAAAGTACGGCTACTACAGCCCCAGCGATCAGGCGCCCGGCGTTGTCGGTTGCTTCTTCAGAGCGTAGTCATGTCCGGTTGCGGCATACACTCCGTGCTCGACTTTTGTTGTGTGGGCAGTGGCAGCGTCGTCGCCGAAGTAGTGGGGTCCCGTTCTTCAGGCACATGTGGCAGCTCAAACTCGTAGTCCACAGCTGGCTCTTTCTCCTGTTCCAGACAGTAGTGGCGCAAATGATCGGCATGCACATATCGTACACGATTTCCCACCAACACTAAATATGTGCATAGTGATTTGACCTGCAACACTCTATCCGGTAACCACTTTACAGTCTCTCCGCGCACCGATCTTACCAGTACGCACTCATTCACAGCAAAATAACGGAACATGGCGCGCCGCTTGTCAGCGGATGTTTTCACTTTTTCTGCTTCGTCAGTCAATACACCGTTCACATCTGGTTGTAGTAACGATAAGCGGGTCCTCAGTTTCCGTCGCAGAAACAATTCTGCTGGTGATTTTCCAGTGAAAGTATGTGGTGTTGAGCGATACGAGAACAAGAAATTATCTAGGCGATGTTGTAGCGACCTGTTTGTACCTTTCCTTTCGGCATCCATTAACTGCTTCAGGAGAGCTTTCTTAGTTGTTTGCACCGCTCGCTCGGCCGCTCCATTAGATTGCGGATGATACGGTGGGGTGAGCGTATGTTTCACGCCATTCGCTTTCAGAAAAGTTCGGAATTCCGCTGCGCGGAACTGAGGCCCGTTATCCGTAACCACTTGCACAGGCAACCCGTGCGATGCAAACCAGGAACGCACAGCGTCGACTGTTTTCGCAGCTGTTGTCGACTGCATGCATTTAACCTCTACCCATTTGGAAAAAGCATCTACCGCAATAAGAAACATTTGCGATTCTTTTTCCGCAAAATCCAAGTGGGCTCGTTGCCACGGGTGTTCACAAACTTCCCATGGAAACAAAGGAACTGGCTGCGTTGCAGGAAGTACTGCCTGACAGATGCTGCATTTGCGCACCGCCTTTCCAAGGGCATCGTCGATACCCGGCCACCAGACCATTGACCGTGCAACAGCCTTCATTTTTGAAATCCCGAGAAGCTGCTCGTGGAAGAGTGCTAGTACTAGTCTTCAAGCTTTCAGGAACCACAACCCTGTTATTCCAAACAATACAGCCCTCGTCCACCGTGAGCTCAAAACGGCGAACCCAAAACCGTTGTAGTTCTGCACTGACAGTCTTTGGCCAACCACGCCATATCCTATTTCGTTCAACTCGCAGCAAACTGTCACACCCTGTTGCACGCTCTATGTCGTTCGCGGTCAGCGGCAAATCTGACAACGTGGAAAAGTAACAAATTGTGTCCTTCATGCCCCACTTCCGACAACGGTAGCCGTGACAAAGCATCAGCATGCGAGATGGCGGTGCCCGGCTTATGCGTAATTTTGCAACGATAGTCCGCTAGAAATGTCAGCCATCTGTGCAGCCTGGCAGTTGCCACGGCACCGCAATGTCGGTGTGGGTCGAAAAGCACCGTCAGTGGTTGGTGATCCGTTAAAACGTTAAATGCCCTGCCATACAGATACTTGTAGAATTTGTTTACTCCGAAGACGATGCTCAGTGCCTCTTTCTCTAGTTGTCCGTAGTTCCGCTCGGACACTGACAGCGACCTTGAGGCGAAAGCGATAGGCTTCTCTTGGCTGTTCACGACATGCGATAGTACGGCTCCTAGGCCATACTCTGAAGCGTCACACGTGAGCTGAATTTCTTTTGCCACATCATATATTTCCAACACACTTTCATCCGTCAACAACGTTTTACACTTGTTGAAAGCGTCGTCACATAGTCGGGACCAGTGCCACTTGGTTTCCTTGCGCAGCAAGTCATGGAGAGGCTCCAGTACTGTAGCTAAATTTGGTAAAAATTTTGCGTAGAAATTGACAAGGCCCAAAAACGCCTTTAGTTGCGTGACATTGTCTGGTTTTGGTGCATTCTTTATCGCCCTTACCTTGTCACTGGTAGGGTGCAACCCATTGCCATCAACTTCGTGTCCCAAGTAGGCTACTCTTTTGAAACAAGCTGCACTTTTCCGCGTGGACTTTGATACCGTATTGGCTTAGGCGCATGAGCACTTGTTCAGCTCTTTCCCGACACTGCTCGTAGCTAACTCCCGCTATGATGACATGGTCAAGATAGCAAGCCGTGCCTTGCAAGCCGCTCAGGACTTGGTCCATTACCGCGTGAAATACGGCTGGTACACAGGCTACACCATATGGTAGGCGCCTGTACCAGAAAAGGCCCATATGCGTGTTAACGTTGAGCAGTTCCTGAGCGTGCTCATCTAATTCCAGTTGTAGATACGCCTTACTCAGCTCAAGAACAGAAAACACAGCTCCACCTTGCAACGTGGCGAAAATATCTTCAGGCAGCGGTAGAGGGTAATGGTCAACTTCCACGAAAGGATTGACGGTGACCCGGTAATCCTCGCACAGTCGAATCCCGTTAATTTTTTTCGGCACTACCACCAGTGGGGTGGCCCAAGCACTGTGCCTCACGCGGTACACAATGCCTGCCTTCTCCATATTAAGCAGCTCTTGATCTACTTGCTCGCGTAACGCGTATGGCACTGGTCTCGCTTTACAAAGAACGGGAGTAGCGCCTTTCTTAAGCACAATAGTAGCTGAAACGCTTTAATGGCCCCGTATCCTGGTTGAAATACCTCGCGGTACTTATCAGTTAGCTGTGCTTCTTCACGTACGTTCTGCACCGGTACCACATTCGGCCAGTCGAGTTTTATTTTTCTTAGCCACTCCCGCCCCAATAATGTTGGCATTCTAGCCCCTGTGCTATCCTTAGCAATCACTAGTGGCAAGCGAACGTGTTGGCTCTGGTACTTTACATCAACATCCATAATACCTTTGACCGTGACAGGCGTACCATTGTAACTGACTAGCCTAACATCTGTTTCCCTGAAACTTGCATCGGGAAAATGCTTTCAACATTGTTTCACACATTACCGATACGGCTGCGCCTGTATCGAGCTCCATCACAATCTCTCTTCCGTTTATCAGCAACGGCACTACAATGGCAGGCGTGCCCGGCCCACGGTCTGTGTGAAACAGTGGCAACAGCTCATCACGCGTTGCATCATTCTCCAGGCAATGAATATGCGTCCTAGTTTTACACATTTTGGCTACATGACCTTTCTTGTTACATTTAAAACAACGGTTGTTAATGAACGGACAACTTACAGGAGAGTGCCGCCCACCGCAACGATGACACACCTTATTCTCTTGTGGGCCCGCTGGTGAAGCAGTTTTTGGCCTGGCACTCCGGGCGTAGTCCCCACCGGGTGCTTGCCGCTGCCCAGCTACTGTTTCCTTGTGCCAGTGAACGTCGCTGTCGACTGGGGTCCCCGTTGAGAGGGTCGCCACCATTTCCCGAGTGCCTCTAGTAGCCGATTGCATGGCTGCTGCAATACTGCAGGTGCGGTCCCAGGTTAATTCTGCATCAGGTGTCGCCAGAAGCTTGCAACGTATGCTGTCGGAACACAATCCCGCGATGAGACGATCTCGCAGGGCTTGCTCAAGAAATGTGCCGTACTCTCACGTTGCAGCCAGTTGCTTGAGTCCTACTATGAAGTCCCCTGTGCTTTCGTGCGGTTCTTGCTTGCGTTGGTTAAAACGGTACCTTTCCGTAACCACGGAGCACTTCGGGGTGTAGTGCTTTTTCAGCGCTGCGATGACCACGTCATACGTCTCCTTGGTAGGCATTTTCGGCAGAAGAAGGCCCCTGAGCGTGACGTATGCCTTCTCCCCGATGGACGTCAGTAGCACTTGCAACTTCTTATCCTCTGCGATGTCGTTAGCAGCGACAAAACACTCGAACCGCTCAAAGAAAACATCGCAGTTGTCACCGTCCGGATCAAACTCTGGAAGCTTTCCGAGCGTGGCACCCTGAAGCGCTGCAGTTTTTCCGGCTTCCTGGATCCCATGCTCGTCGCCAGTCATGTTGTAACTTCAAAGCCGGGCATGCTTTTTGAATCCTTTATTCAGGCATGCCAACGGGCAGCCACAAAACAGCACAAAGAACACCGTAACGTAGGGCACACGCCCATATATACAAGTAGCTCCAGGTTACACACGCGCCGTGGCGACCATTCATTTATCACTGCAACTTGGCAACTGCGAAACGTGTAGCCTATCGCGATATGAACACAACAGTGCCTACGTGCTACAATATGTCGTTAGTTATTTGTGAGGTCTAGTCGCGGCTGGCGAAGGCCTCCCCCTTTTTTTTTCCTGGATACATAAGTCGCTATGTCCAACGGTACTCTTTACTTATTTCCATATCTACATGCGTACAATAATTGGCACGCTCGTCTTCGCACACTGCAGTGCAAGTAGCCCCGCACCACCTGCAATTGTGTCCAATTGAACTGATTATTACATCGCAATTAATTTTAAAAAATCCCACCGCAGCAAATCTGTAGAGCCGCCAGATGCGGCCGCATCGCTTGACTCATTGTAGGAGCAGGCGTCGCTGAAAAATACTCGCCTGATGACTGCTGTTGTGGGTCTTTTCCAGCTGTGGGCCACGACGCTGAAATGGCATGGCGGGATCCAAGAGGAGCCCTTGTCTTCTCTGTGCTGCCGCTTGGCGAAGAAAGAATGATTCCCATAACCAGAACTTTCTGCAGGGAAGAAAGTGCTGCACGGGCATCTGTCATGTCATTGGATCAATTTAGTTGCCGACTGGTACGGATGATGAATTGTGTGCACCGGACGTTGGACATTGTGGTGACCTGCAAAGCTTCGTGTATATCTAGAGATATGAATGCCTTCTTGTGGGGTGCTGCGACCTTCCACGATGCGAAGAAAGGCAAAAATTATTTTTCCAGCCACTGCAACCTGAAATAACATAATACTGTAAAAAAAGTCAGCATTTAGAAAGACTTTAGAGCTACACAGACTGATACCTGTCATCACCTGGAGAGCTGAACGACATCCTGTTTGGGTCCCGGCTTATAATGTGAAATGTGGTGTTCGTGAGGTTATGTACGGTAAACTATTTGAAAACCATCATGTACTGGATTGTTGGCAGGCTGTCTTCAAAGCCCGGAATTCCAAACGTTCTTCCATGTAGCTGAAGGTACCGTAGTGCAGCTGTATGGTATGGTATGGTAAAACTTTATTATTGTCCCTCGGAACGCGCGTCAGCACGTAGCGGGCCGCTCCCACGTCGGCACAGAAAGGCCGAGCCTCTCTGCTGCGTCGCGGGCCCGATGGACAACCCATAGCTGTGCTTCAAGATCGGGGCTGCTTAGGGCAGCCTCCCATTTGGTCGACGTGACATCGTCGCCGTCGTGTAACGCGGGGCACCGCCAGAGCATATGTTCCAAGTCAGCTAGGTCTGAGCATAGCTCGCAAGCATTGGTCGATTGTATGTCTGGGTATATTCTGTGTAACAGAGCGGGGTTAGGGTATGCCCTGACCTGGAGTAACCTGAGTGTCAACGCCTGTGGTCTGTTTAGTTTCCTATGTGGCGGAGGATATCGTCTCCGTCCCATGTAAAAATGTTTGGTAAGTTCGTTATATGAGGAGGGAGGGTCCCGATTGTCCATAACCTCAGCGTCGCGCCACCCGGTAGCTGTAACCTAGAAAGAATAAAAAGAGGGGAAAATTATGCAGATACAATGCATATGTGTCGCTGCACGGGCGCAGTGCGCACGGTGGACCCGGCCCTGCAACAATGCTGACCAGGCACCTGCTCTTCGTTGTGCAGGTTTTGCTGGGAACCGCCGCTGTATGAACGACAAGCCACGCGCACTGCGTGAATCACCGTATCAGCATCGATAGGAGCAACTGCGTGCGAACCAGCGAACATTTTGCACCGTCAACTTCTTGTGGCCCTGAGCTCCTGGCGACACCTTTTGTTCAGCGCAGCGTGACGTCATCGACAGCCGCCTCTATAAAATAACCCCTCTGCTGCTTCAACTTCAGTGGGCACGGCGGACCCGGCCGTGCAACAATGCTGACCAGGCACCTGCGCTTCGTTGTGCAGGTTGGTCCCTCTGTGACATTTCGCAGAATTAGCAGTGACCATCGTTGCATTGTGGTCCTACCGTGCCCCCAACGGTGTATTACCCTTGCTTATGAGTGTTTACATGTGTGCAAGTTACTTCTTTGTGGTCATATAGAAACAAATCCTGGACCGACACAAAAGGAACTGTACGAACAACCGCTTGAAGGCCGAAAAGCTATCCTTACAGATGTAACTGAAATGAAAGTGCAATTATGCAACATAAACAGTGTACTTGCCAGCTTACAACGTACTCTGGAGGACGTACGAACTACACTCCCTGATTCTTCTGCAGCCCTGGTTCAGGCCAGTCAAGTGGAGACCACGCTGAAATCTTTAGAGAAAGTGATGACTTTTCAGACAAAAAAGGTGACTAGTTTGGAGGACCATAGCAGGCGTTCCAATGTGATTATTTACGGGATAAAGGAGTTCGCTGTCGAAACCGAATCTATGATGAGGGACAAGATTGTCAAGGAAGTATTCCAAGACAAACTGGGCGTGAAATGTGAGTCTATCGGTCGAATACATAGTTTAGGAAAAAACAAAGGAAACCGACCGATCATAATTTACCTCCAGGATGAAAAGAACGCAATTTTTGCAAACTGCAAGAAACTCAGAGGCTGACATCTACATTCAGAACGATTATTACCATCCACACTAAAAAAAAGTTATGTGCCACTACTGCATAAACAGATTCATCCCTAGTAAAAATAAGAAGTTCGCAAACATACACCTTGATTGACACCCGATGTTATTCATATTAAACGCAAGGTAAAAAGTTTAAAGAAAAAACATGGGAATCCAGTTAAAATAAAAGAGGTGCAAAACTCTCTCGAACAGAAGGTAACTGCTGCAAAGAATTACTATTATAACACCTCTCTGCCTAACTTTAGTAAAAATGATCCCACTAAATTCTGGAACCATATGAAGGAAAAAAAGAAACCAATTTCACAGATAATAATGGAGGGCACATCAATAACTAATGACGAAGACATAGCACAGCATTTTAATGAGTACTTTCAATGTGTCTTTGCAGTGTCAGATGTTTGCATTACTATGCTTCCAGTTAAACAGGTATTTGATGTGTATTCTATTTCTTATTCTGGAATTGTCAACATATTGGTAAACCTGAAAACCAAAGCTGCTTGTGGCCCTGAAGAAATCCCAAACATCTTTTTAAAACGCTATCCTGAACTTATTGCCGGCTTTCTTGTCAAATTTTTTTCTGCTTCTCTGCTGTCGGGAGAACTTCCCGATGAATGGAGGGTGGCGAGAGTTGCTCCAATATTTAAAAAGGGGGATCAATTAAGATTACAAGATTATCGTCCCATTTCTCTGACTTCACAATGTTGCAAGCTCTTGGAGCACATTGTAGTAAACTATACAAAGGCATTCTTAGCTGAAAACGATATGCTCACGGAGTTTCAGCATGGCTTCAGGAAGGATTATTCGACTGTAACCCAATTGGTATCAGTGATTCACTCGTTTGCTTTATCACTCAGCGATAATGGTCAAACGGATGCAATATTTTTAGATTTCACAAAGCCTTCGATAAGGTTCCGCACGACAAATTAATCTTCAAACTTAGAATTATTGGCATACCTGACATTTTCATAAACTGGATTATTGCTTACCTGACAAAACGCACCCAGTACGTTAAAATTGGTGAACATAGCTCGGCCACTCTTCCAGTCACGTCAGGGGTGCCCCAAGGTAGTGTCTTGGGGCCCTTACTGTTCCTAGTGTATATAAACGATATTGTTAACACCATAACTTCCGGTGTGCAAATTAGACTGTTTGCCGATGATTGTATTTTGTACAGTGAACTTGTCAGAGTGATCAGATTGTCCTCGAAAAGAATTTAGATAACATATTGAAGTGGTGTAATGAATGGGGTATGTTTATTAACGCTGATGAATCCGTATTTCTTCGTTTTACTCGTAAAAAAACCACTAACTTTTTCTTATACGCTAGGTTCCTCAGCACTGCGTGAGACTAACAACTACAAATACTTAGGTGTTACTTTGACTTCCACATTGTCGTGGAACGTGCACTACTGATATTTGTTCTGCTTTCCGCAAACACTGTTTCCTAAGACACAAGCTGGAAAATTCCCCGCCTGATGTAAAATTACTGCGTTATTTTTCATTTATTAGACCAAAGTTAGAGTATGTATGTATATCATGGGATCCTTACATTAAGTCAAATATTGCGCGTCTTGAAGAAATACAAAGGCAGTTAGGTTTATATTTCATAAATTCGCAAGACTGGATTCTCCCTCCAAAATTATGACAGAAAATTCCATACCAGCTCTTGAATCACGCCGAGTGAGTGAGTACGAACTTTATTTAGGTCCTGAGGAGAAAGAATTAAAGCGGGGCCGGAGGCCCCGCCAATCTATCCGGTGGCTCCACCCAGGTCGGGGCCGGTAGACATAGTCCTTCGGCGACGGCCCGGGCCCTCTGGACAGCCTTGAGCTGAGCGATGAGCTCTGTACTTCTGAGCGCTGAGTCCCAGGAGGACTGGTCAGGAAAGTCCGTGCCCGCGTTGGCAGGGCACAGCCAGAGCATGTGTTCGAAGTTGTTGTATTCGTGGCCGCAGTGTGGGCATGCAGTAGGAAAGTCTGGATTGATCCTGCTTAGTGTTGTTGGTGTGATGTATGTCCTAGTCTGCAACTGTCTGTAAGTGACGGCCTGTGCTTTCTTGAGGTTTTGGTGAGGAGGAGGAAAAATTCTTCGTGCTTACCTATGATTTGAAGTGATTTCGTGGTACGATACAAGCGGGTCTTTTGTTGTCTAAATCCCTCCAGGCTGGGTTGAAGCGAGGGGGCGGACCGCAGACGCGGAATGTGAGTTCTCGCGCCAGTTGGTGTGCCCGCTCATTCGGATTACAGTCAGGAGGTCCGGAAATGTTGCCCATGTGGGCCGGGAACCATGTGATGTGTGGGGACGTGAGGTTATCTCCTCCCGTTTCTTGGAAGATTTTGTTGACCACCGTAGCTGCTTTCCTAGAGACGAGGGCCGCCGAGAAGGTGCAGCTTCGAAGGGCCACCGCGATGGTCATTTCTTCTGCTTCGTGAGTGAAGTTGGTAACCACCGTGGCTGCGTTGACGAGTGATCCATGGGCGTCCACCACAGAGACCGCGTATGCGCCTCGATTCCAATATCTGGCCGCGTCAACGAAGAGGACTTGCGTTTCGTTACGATTAATGTTGCCAAGGATTGCCTTCGCTCTCGCTTTTCTCCGCCCTTCGTTGTGGGTCGGGTGTATGTTTCTTGGGATTGCATCAACGGTTATTGACCTCTTGGCATTTATGCATAGTTGCGACTTCTCTGGTGGCATGAAGAGAAGCTGTATGTCTGCTTCTAGTAATATCTCGATGCCCTCCTTTGTGAGTGAGAGCCGACTAATTTGGGCGTTTCGCTGTGCTTCAAAGAGTTCTGTTGCCGTGCTGTGTAGCCCCAATTGAAGGAGTCGTTCCGTACTAGTGTTTCTAGGGAGGCTTAGGACCTTTTTCAATCCTGTTCTGATTAGTGTGTCGATTTTGTTCATCTCCGTCTTCTTCCAGTTGAGGAAGGGAGCGGCGTAAGTTACGTGGCTGATGAGGAAAGCGTGAAATGCTTTCATGAGGTTGTCCTCTTTTAGTCCGTCCCTTTTGCTAGCGACCCGTGATATGACCCTGGTGAAATTGTGGGTGCTCTTTGTGATGCGTTTTAGTGCCTCCGCGTTGTCATTGCTGTAAGCCCCAATGACCATGCCCAGGACCTTAATTGTGTTACACCTGGGGATGTTTCCTCCGTCCCAGGTGTGTAGGTGAACGGGGAGGAAGCTAAGGGGCTGTCTCTGCCTGGGGCCTTGTTTGCACAGGAGGAGCTCTGATTTGCTGGGGGAGAGCTTCAGTCCCGTGTTTGTAAGGAAAGCTTCCGTGGTGTCCAGCGCTTGCTGTAGGTTCTGCTCCAGAGTGCCTAGCGGGCCGCTCGTGGACCAAATGGTGATGTCGTCCGCGTAAATCGCGTGCCCTACCCCCGAGACTTTCGAGAGTTTGTTTGCGAGATCGTGCATTGCGATGTTGAAAAGAAGCGGCGAAAGCACTGACCCTTGCGGGGTGCCGATGTTACCTAGCATGTGCTTTCTGCTTCTGATTTGTCCGACGTTTATGGTGGCCGTTCGGTTATCCAAAAACGATCTTACAAAATTGTGGAAATTTACTCCGAGATCTAAAGTGGAGATTTCGTTGAGGATGTGTTCGTGCCTGACCGTATCGAAGGCCTTTGTTAGGTCGAGCGCCAGGATGCCTTTTACATCCTTGGATTTGTTGTCTATGACGGCGCTCCTGATGAGTAGCATGGCGTCTTGCGTGGATAGGTATTTTCTGAAGCCTATAAGATTGTGGCGGAATAGACCGTTTTCTTCAATGTGCTCTCCAATTCTATTGTGGATGGCATGTTCCGCGACCTTCCCGAGGCACGACGTAAGGGAGATGGGCCTCAGATTCTCTACATGGAGTGGTTTTCCGGGTTTGGGGGATGAGGACTACATTGACTACTGGCAGGAATGGGAGTAATGGTAATTTTGACAGTACGCCGCAGCCCACAGCAGTACTGCAACAACCTTGAAATCAGCTGCTAGGCTGGTTATTTTATATACGAAAGGCTAGGGACGTCACTCCACACGTCGCAAGCTGCCGTCGCCGCGGCAGCTTGCGCAACAGTAATCTTTACCGGGAAACATATGGGGGGAGCGTTTCGTGCTTCGCACTACTATCACGAGCGCTTTGTCATCAATTACATGGTTAGGATGCTTGTTTTGAGCTTGTTATTTATTGAAATGTATGTTGTTCTGTAGGTTGTATGCGTCATTAAAAAGGATGTATACACTGTTCGCTTCACTTGCTGACTGCTTGTAGCCTCTGCCTTACGGGGGTATGAGCCATTGCATTTTTGCTTGCTTACTGGGGTATGAAGTTATGAACCACTGAAGATGATAGCTTTCTGTCGGCGGACGCGAAAAACATCCTGGGATCCTAGTCACAGACAACTACGCTGTAAAAAATGCTTGCTGCATATTAGCTAAGGGACTTACGGATATGTCGAGTCGCAATATTTCGTCTGCCGTACACGTATTATAACAATTCCATCGAAATATTTTGACGTAGTATTGCCGCAGCTGTATGTATCAATATGGAAAGAAATATAAGCCGGCACGCGCCGCACCTTCTTTCTTTGGAAACTGCCGCTATTAATTTTGACAGGCTTGTACCAGGTGCAGGCGAATGCTTCATTTCGATATAACGCAATAATCATAACTAATTCCTAAGCTAGCATGCACGTATTTCTTCTTGCATCCTAAAATATACGCGGATGTCCACATAAACGTCTTTTGCGTATTGTAAATCAAAGACTTGCGAAGGTTGATGGATTCTAAATAATTTTGCAGGTTTAATTTTCTGACAAAAAAGTAGCAGTTAAATAAAGCACATATAAAATTTTGCCTAGGTTAATTTGTTACAAAAGCGTGTTCACGCATTGGACGCACGGAATTGAGAGAGGTATCGTCTTTATGATGCCACTGAACAACTTTCACGTTTAGTCATGCATGCCTGTGGGGAGAACACGTCTAGGGTCCTCTTCACGCTAATTTTCCCAAAGTTTGTCGGCTACACGTGTTTCCGCGTCAGGTTCAGCAAAAGCTTCAATGAAGGTTGTCTTTCTGTTATATCCAGTAGCATTCTTAAATAGTTGGGGCTGTAGTAGTGTCCGCCTTTGCACAGCACTCGATCGGTGGAGAGCAACTGGTTGCGGAGGTTTTTTAGAATAAAGCAGTGGTCGAAAGCGCGAAACAACTTCCGATTTGTGTCCATTGGGTGTCTGCAATTAAACAAACGAGAAAGAAGACAGAAACGGGCGTGGTGATTCGTACTCAATCTATACAGGGTGTGTGAGCGAACACTTTCAGAATGTTTAAAGGTTGCTTGTGGCAGAAAGCACAATGCTAGATCATGAGCCGGTCTACCTGAAGAAGCGGACATTGAAAAAAAAAATGGAATGCATAATCGGGTAAAAAACGAAAATTCAATAATTAAGTTTTCAGCTACTTATGTTATGGCCCATATTGCAATTTGCCAATTCTAGCCGTGGCCAGTTCGCATGGATTGGAGCGAATTCTTGGGATGGCTCCAGTGTCAAGATACTCGAGAACATTGCGGAGAAATGCATTGGCGTTCCAGTTACTTTTGTGCTGCGATGCATAAAACGCCGTTTTGTTGAGAAAGGAACTATATATATATATATATATATATATATATATATATATATATATATATATATATTGTAGTGAAGAAGAAGGACGATGCAGTGGGGCATCTTTACCAGCGCTGTCTAGTGGGTCAGTCTCTCCAGCGGATCGCTCGGACTACGCCGCTCGCGCTCGCGGTTCCCTGAACTGATCGGACGGTCAGCCCTAACGCTTGCGTGCAATAAACGCCTTTACAAGTGGTGGAGAGTGCTACGCTCGAACGCATCCTGGAGCTTCGATCCCGTACCCTCTCTTCAACCATGTCTCAGGACGCCTCTCAGCCGACGACCCAGCAAACGCCTCCTACACCCTCCGTCGTGTGCTCTGGTCTACCTCGCCACAAGGATCCTCCTGTTTTTCAGCGGCACTACGACAACGACGTGGAGGACTGGCTGTCCACGTACGAGCGAGTAAGCGTCGTCAATAAATGGGAAGATGCCGCGAAACTGAGCAACTATATATATATATATATATATATATATATATATATATATATATATATATATACAGTTAAAACTCGATCTCACGAAACCTGATTTTACGTTACGAAGTTCCTGATCTAACTAACAAATCTCCTCCCCCCCCCTCCCTCGGCAGGTACCCATAGGGTTCAATGTTGGCATCAACCCGAATTAACGAAACTAATGGCCGCCAAGCCCGATTTAACGAGGCCTTTTCTCATATAAATGAGTAAAAGCAGCGGTGATTTCTTTCTAACTTCGACACAGACGGGTTTATCTTCGAACGACGGACTCAGCAGTCGGTAGCACTCGCACAATCACTGCATTCGTCCTACGCGTCCTTGCATATCGGCAGCCTAGCTGTCACAGCTGCACGTGATCGTCTACCTCGCATCGCACAAGCAATTCGGGCCGCCTTCGAGGACCTTTCACAGGCGCACGCGTGGGTTATCGGCAAATACAATGCCGCAGTAGCTTGTGGGTGTCGCTACGTTACAATTTTATATTTCGAAAGACTTCCCGAATTAACTAAATAAATTAAAATTAAATTATGGGGTTTTGCGTGCCAAAACCACGATCTGATTATGAGGCACGCCGTAGTGGGGGACTCCGGAGATTTGTACCACCTGGGGTTCTTTAACGTGCACCTAAATCTAAGTGCACGGGTGTTTTCGCATTTCACCCCCATCGAAATGCGGCCGCCGTGGCCGGGATTCTAACCCGCGACCTCTTGCTCAGCAGCCGAACACCATAGCCACTGAGCAACCCCGGCGGGCAATTAACGAAATAACTGGAGCGTGGTCCTCGCTTCGTTAAATCATGTTTCGACTGTATATATTGTTACGAAGCACTTGGGGAAGTGAGCGTTCGCGACTAGCACGATAAAGTAGCGAGAGGTAGCACAGCCGATCGAGCACGACACAAGGCTTATGTCTCTCGTCGTTCTCTCTCACAGACACATCCCCACTGCTCCTTATTTCACAGTACAGTTATCTCCCCCGCGAAAAAAGAAGCCGTCCCGGCGACCTAGGGGTAGGACAAGACAGGCGGATCATAGTACGGCTTGAGACGCTGGACATGCACAATGTCGCGTCCTCGACGGCGATGATCCAAAGATAGCTCGAGCGGTTCCACGATATAGTTGACTGGAGACGTTTGCTCGATCACGCGGTAGGGGCCCTGGTACTTCGACGCGAGTTTCGGTGACAGTCCAGGGGTAGGGGCTGGAACCCAAAGCCACACTAGCGAGCCAGGAGCATAGGATGCAGGAGCATGTGAAGTTTCTCGATGGTGCTTCTGGCGTTGCTGGTCTTCTGACGTAAATATACGGCATAGCTTGTGACACTCTTCAGCGTGTGCAGCAGCTTCAGACAAGGTAGTGACAAGGTAGTGGTGCCCTCGGAGAATCCTCTCCGTTCCGTTCCGCTTCTGCCGCTCAGCAATTCGAAGCCTCACCTCCTGCTTCCCGAACCTTCAATACCCGTCGGTCTCCGTCACCCCGTCGGCGTTCTCTGTCCCCGCTTGTCCGCCGCCCTGAAGCTCTCCGAGAGGAAAACTAAGGAACGCAGTTCCGGAGGCAAGAACTGCGATCTCAACGAACTGCTCAAGACCTAATTTTTTTCCTGCGATGCGAACTTCCTTGAAGTTTATGCCGAAGACATTGTCGTCCATGCGCTTGTAGACACGGGAGCAGCAATATCAGTGATTTCGAATCAGCTTCGTCTTCAACTAAGAAAAGTCGCGACGCCATATTCTGCTGTTTCATTACGCACAGCAAGCGCGGCGCCGATTGAACCCTTAGGGAAGTGTACCGTGCGTGTTCTTTATAAGCGGCACTTTATACCGCGATGAGTTTGCTATTCTGCCCCGCTGCTCCCATGCCATGATTTTAGGATGGGACTTTCTGTCATCTCATCGTGCCGTTATAGATTGTGCCCGTGCTGAACTCGCTCTGCTGTTGTGGTCATTGTTGGGTCATTCGGCCCCAACGTTTTTGAAGACACTGATGACGCTTCCCGTCGTGTGCTCGTCACCGCCGACACCGAGATTCCTCCATACTCTGCCGCACTTGTGCCCGTATCCTGCGTTGGGTTTTCCGACTCCACAGTTCTTTTCACGCCGTCTAAACTTGTTGCTCGCCGTCATCCCTCCTTGCTTCCTTTTGCCCTTCTTTCCATTCGACAAGGTTCCAGCGCACTTTATGTATTGAACCTGTTTCCTTGCACTGCTAGACTGCTACACGATGAGTGTCTTGGTTATGCTGATGCAATCGAGCCAAGCTTCCTTTATGATGTGCCTGACGACTCGGATTCTCCTCAGGTTGACGCTATGGCCCTTCAAGTTTCTCCTCCGACGCCGCCATGTGACCCAACATTTTCCCGATGTATTGATCCCAACCTCACTCCAAGTCAGCACGCCCAGATCGCCAATCTCCTTGACCGCTTTCGCACTTCATTCGACCTCCAACCATCTCGCTTAGGTCGTACTTCCACTGTTGTCCATCACACCGACACCGGCAACCATGCGCCTTTACGCCAGAGGCCGTATCGTGTATCTGCCGCAGAGCATGACGTCATCGCTGAGCACGTTGGAGACATGCTCCAACGCGGTGTCATACAACCTTCGCACGGTCCCTGGGCTTCTCCTGTTGTGCTTGTCAAAAAGAAAGATGGCACAATTCGGTTTTGCGTGGACTACAGGCGCCTCAATAAGATCACCCGCAAGGACGTTTATCCACTACCCCGCACCTCCACCAAATGTTACGAAGCACTTGGGGAAGTCAGCGTTCGCGACTAGCACAATAAAGTAGCTAGAGGTAGCACAGCCGATCGAGCACGACACAAGGCTTATCTCTCTCGTCGTTCTCTCTCACAGACACATCCCCACTGCTCCTTATTTCACAGTACAATATATATATATATATATATACAGGCCGCCCCTGCCGCAGAGCGGGCGCCGTCCACCAACGAGATGGCCCGCCAGTGGCACATCTACGTGACGGCGTTAGACTTGCGTTTCAAGCGGCGAGATCCCGATCAGGGCTTGGACCGAAGAGCCCTGAGTCCTGTGGTCATCCTCCCTGGGTTGCAGCGGCAGCCGCGTGCAGGCCCCCTCTGCCCGGTGCCGCCGTCGTCCTCGTCTTCGGAAGTTTCACTTGTGCCGGGTCGCAGGGGAGGCATCCCGGGGCAGCCTGCACTGCGGGAGGCCTGTTGCGCGGGGCCACCACCGCATCAGGGGAACAGTGGCAGCACTTCGGTGTCTTCTAGTGTTCAGCTGCAACCAACCCCAACACATCGTGGTTCCAGCGGCAGTGGCGGTGGCAGTCCTTCAGTTCCGATTCATGCTACAGGATATCATGGTTTGGCGTTCGAGCAGGCGTCGGCGGCCATTGACCAGAGCCATCCATTACTACAGTCGCCTATTTCCGAGGACCCTGCTGCACCTGTCGACGCTGTCGCTGTTAAGTGTAGTATCCACGCAGGTGTCGAGGTGCTCCCTCCGCAGTCAGTGCGGCGACCAGCGCATAGTGACCACCGCAACGAAGCGCCGCTTCGGAGTGGCTCCGACTGTGCCCTCCGGTCATTCAGGGCATCGCCATCCTTGGACAGCCTCTCCGACTCTTCCTGTGATGGTCCTCGGAAACCGGAGGAGAGGCGGGGAGGACTTGTGGCGGTCGCACCATTCACAGTGCCCTTTGGGGGAATCTCCTCGGCTTCGGCTGAGACGGACAGCGCTGAGCGGGGGGATGGTCGTCGGTGAGACATGCGACCAGCGCGCAACAGCCTGTGCCGCCCGCCAGAGAAGCTGGTTGCACGCTGGACGACTCACAGATGACGACTTCAATGCTTGGACGGGTTGCGTTATTCCAGGCGCGCCGGAAACTTGCAGCGTGGCCGAGTGTAAAGACGAATTGAACTTCGCCGCGGGCGCTCGCAAGGCGGGCGCTAGGAAGAGGAAGACGGCGAGTCAGAATATAGAACTGCCGGCCCAGGAACGGGTGCTGTCTCTGTGTCTGTTCCGTTACTATATATATATATATATATATATATATATATATATATATATATATATATGCATTTTGTGTGCAATGGTGTATAAAATACTGTATGCAATAGTATTGGCAAGAGTATTACCTTCTTAATCATATGCTTGCGCTCGTACAACAAGCGCTAATAATTATGTGCTCGATATAAATGAACTACTGCTACTTTTCATTAGGCTTCTATAATTCTTCAAATTCAGCATGAGTTTGTGTTGGACTTTAGTTCCTTTGGTACAAATTGCTGTTATTTCTCTCTTTCTCTCTCTCCCAAAGAATAATTGCACTGAAACGTGAGCTCCAAGCAGGTATGCCGCATAACTTACGGCACAGCTGGTATCATTTTAGGACTTCCGAATATGGCAAACATTTTGCAGTTAGATGCGTGGTGGTCAGCTACAAGCCGGACAACTTGGAAACCTGCTTCTTCAGTGGACTTATGATTTCGAATGTTAGTCGGTGCAGTTGATCTCCTTTTATAGACTGCGTGAAGTAGTATCCGACCGGGAGGCTGAATAATATAAAGACACAGGGTATTTCATTAAATTAGTATTGCACACAAAATGTTCAGCTCGTTTTTCCGAAGCCGACAATGTTCAAACAAGTTGAAATGTTTTGTTTTATATCATGGCGACCTTTCTATCATAATAAAGACTTCTTCAATTGTGCTAGGAAAAGTAATAATCATCTTACGTGTAGTGCGTCGACAGCCCAACAAACGCAAAGGCGAGACGGTGCGTGGCCAGTTCATTTTCAATTCCAACTTCCTTCTCCAGACCTCCCATTTCGACTAGCCCGTGAACCCGGTCTCCCTTTTTTTTCATACGTTGCAGCCTGCTTTAGAGACATTTCATCCACGACTAAGGAGCCCATCTTTTCCAAAAAAAAAAAAGGAATATCGCATTTCATTGCATCAGATAATTCGTCCATTCGGAACGTGATTGCGCACGATGCAAATAAAACCGAAACGAGAGAAAGAAAGAAAGAAAAAGAAGTAAAGAAAGAGAGGAAAGAAGGAAGGAAAGAAATAAAGAAGGGACCAAGAGAGAAGGAAATAAATGAAAAGAAAAGTAGACATGACTGATTGCGCAAGTGCTAAATAATATATCAAACGGAATGGCTTCACGGCCCCATTACCGTTAGTTCGAGGAGCGCATATTGTCGCATACTGAAACTATGCAATGTACCGTTGCACAGTCACGACGGAATGAAACGTGAACATCAGAAAATAAACTAAATATCGTCATTCGCCGTTGTCCATGTATGACACCGGGGTGATTCACAGATGTTCAGTGTACTGGGGCAAGAACGCTCTTATCGGCCGGACAGGTGCCGATTACAGATTTCACTTTGAAGTAATCTGGCGCAGGTGCTTTTTTCTTTCTCCTTTCTGTTCGCGCTTCATTCTGTGGGTAAAAACAGCGGCTTATGTTCAATCAAACGCTGTCACGTTAGGCACCTTCTTCGTTGTTTTCGTGTACAACGTAATGAAATATACATTCATTCCTACCTGGAAGCTACATACTCGTTCGGATAGGTGTGCGCTTTCCTGGTGCAATCTTTGCTTCATTAGTGCAGAAACAACTTCTGTGTTGCAGCACCATACGATTCGCTTGAGTGTCGTGCGACTCGGAAGAGTGAGGCATCCTGACGCCCGCAACATTTCATAGCCGCATGACGATTTTGAATGCCACAGTACCGCCTGTCGAATTGTGGCTTCTGTCCAGTGGTGGTTTTTCTTTCTTCATTCAGGCATTGCAGCTGTTCCTTTAGGAATACAGCTTTTTGATCATTCTCGTGGAGAGTTTTCAGAAAATAAATTAAGTACTAGTTAAAACCATGTATAACGTACAAGAAAGAAAAAATAGGCATTTACTGTAAAACCTATAATTTCACGGCCCCAATTTTTCATGAATGGGGCCTTAGGGCTGCATATTCACGGCTACGACACCTTCGAAATTCTAAAGAAAAGTAAACTTCAGGCTTGTGTCACACAGCTCAATTGGACCGCGAGGATTCCTCGTCGTTTCTTTTTTAAACATTTCTGCCTTTTCGAAGCAGTCCACTCTGACTTGTACGTGTCACTTCGATAACACATGTTCTTTATGCGTCACTTCTCGCCCGGGGAATATTTCGGCGTGCCTGCAGCTAGCAGAACTAGCCGGCAATATAATTTTTTAGTTTCCAACATAGTGTCCTTCTTGCCAAAACTTCGAGTGCCCTTAAATTTCGCGGCATTTTCGAATCGCGAAATTTGCTTAAATTTGTGCGTGATTATAAGGATTTTACAGTATATGACTCCGGACGTAGATGTATATATACATGTAGCGTTATTGCGCCACTCATTTCAGCGAGTGCGTTGACCTTGGAGAATTCCTTTTTTAACTGTGCGAGCAGTGACTTCAAATGATCATTTTTTCTTTCCAATTTCTGACATTTTCGGCGCAACGTCTTAGTAGCAGTTACTAGTGAACGCATCTCCTTGCATGTTATCTTCGTTTGAGATGTCATCGACAGATGTTATTTTGTGATAGTGTTCCATGTGTGCTGGTGAACCAATGTTTTCCACATCGGCATCCTGCGGTGAGGAAGGTGAACTTAGCTGATCTGGTCGTGTATATATATACATATACAGTAAATCTCTTGGAAGTTTCTGGTACAGGCACCGCTGATGCTGCCTCGTCTGTTGATGGTGGTGCGCTGGGCTTTCTGCTGCGAATCATAACACAAAATATTTGAATGATATGTATGTGTTAATTCCACCTAAACGAAGAAATGGGTAATGCAAGCACCAATAATTTTGTTCTTTGTAGTAATAATAATTCTGACTGACCTTTTGTTTTCATAGATGGGAGTCTGCACGGTTTGCACCTGCGCCCGTTTTTGCGCATAGCGCTTTTTTCCGCAAAGTTCAAACATGATGAGAAGGAGAAGGTGGATAAACGGATGGCACTGCTCCAGGTTTTAATATTTTCCTCTGCAAACCTGGTTTGTAGTCGTCAGGCGTAAAGTAGGCTGCACACCTTTGAACGGTCACTCGGCGTTCAAACTTGACCGCCCGAACCTGAAAAAAGTCGGTTAATATATGTAGTTCCCGGCTCTGTAAAATATCGTCATTAGCACTCGTTTTTATTATTTTACACGCTGTAACAAAAAATGAATCCCTCAGTCGTACATGTTCACAGAGCTCGTAAAAGTCAGAGCAGTTTCCTTCGCCGATTTGTAAAGCTGGCTTTCCCGCGTTAATTTAGAAGATGAAACCACCGTCACGTTCAAGGGCGAAATAGTAATTATTCATTTAAGCCCTCACCAGCTGGAGGAGCCAATTGCATATATATCTTCAATTATACGTATATTCTGCGCATCTGTTATGTAGCCCCCATATGCCACTTGGAAAAGCCACCTTCGCAATTTGGAAAAAGGTTTAATTTTTTGTAGCGACATAAATTTGCGTCACACGAGGCAGCAGCATTTTGAAGTATTGGGGTACATGTTGCAAGCCTTGGATTTCTTTTTATGTGAAATACTATGGAAACAAATAAAGAAAAGAGCTCACCTTTCCTTGCGACAGCCTCGATCCATTTTTCGCGTAGGTCCGTGGCAGGAAACTCGTGAAAACTTATGCTACAACCATTGCTTTGTTCTGACTGACATAATGGCACACAGCAGTATACCGTAATGTGATTGCTTACGTTATCCAATCTGTAATGAACTCAAGAAAGCTGCATGTAGCCAAGGCTGAAGTTGCATGCCTTTTGCAGCGTCTGCAGATTCTCGCAGTCTCTGTGTGGTCTGCGTAAACATATCGTCTGCGTGATTCTTTTAAAGTTCCTCGTTCATATCACTATATCAAGTTATTTATTGCTGTATTTCGTTATTACTCCATTGCACTATATGAATCTTCATGTAATCATATTTTTTTCCTACAGCGAAGGCAACTGGAGGAAAAGTTATCGTCTACGCGCTGTACTCGTTGCACCTCTCTTACTACTCTATCTCGTGATTGAAATGAGAAGCAATCGTTCGAAAATGTTTCTTTCCTTTTTATTTTCAAGAATTCATGGATTTAAAAACAATGTAAACGCTTTGTGGCTGCCTAAATAGCGGCACGAGCGCTGGCACAGATCGCAGGAGCAGACGACAGCGAACAGGTTATAACTAGCCCCACGACGATGATGATGATTGATGATTTTTATTGGCATCCCCTTTGAAACGGGGCGGCGACAAATAGTCACCTAGCCTACTTGACTTAATCAGGTATACTATACATGTTCTTTATCTAGCATTTTTGTATACCTCTCATTATTTTTCTTTTTCAAAAATTTACCTTGTACCGCTACCTATGATTTTAAGAGATCAGGTCGTATCCATCTTTTCCCTGCTTTTCCCCACCAGTACTCTAATCGTCTCTTGCTTATCTCTACAGCTGATCCGTTGATGTTTCCTTCCACTTTAAACCTAAGCGCTTCTGGGAGTGGCACTTTACCTACGGTTCTCGCTGGGTGGATCCCATCGCATTCGATTAGGATGTGCTGAGTGGTCTCTGGATCTTTACTGCAGCATACCTCATCTATTTCCGAATATTTGCTCCGGTATGTTTTGAGCCTTAGGCAACCGGCTCGAGCCTCAAATAGCAAGGCACTGCCCTTTGTGTTATCGTACAGATTTTCCCTTCTAATTTCTTTCTTCTCATTCATGTAAATCTCCATTGTCCTTTCTGTTTCCATTCTTTGCATCCAATTCACGGTCTCTATTTCTCTCACTTCCTTTCTGATGACTCCTGGTTGTCTATTTACAGTTTCGATTATCCTGTACTTGGTTGCCAACTTCCTTGACCTCTTCCTATATTCTGTGTGCATGCTTTTCATGTAGAGATACTTGTGCACTTTGGCCGCCCATTTATTTTCATCCATGTTCCTGAGCCTTTCTTCAAAACTAATTTTGCTCTGTGCTTCTATGACTTCAAAAGAGGCCCAACCCATGTCACCCTGCACTGCCTCATTTGCGGTATAACCGTGGGCTCCCAAAGCCAACCGGCCTACTGATCTTTGGTTAACTTCCAAATCCGACAAGATATCCGATTTTAAGCATAGAATGGCATTTGCGAATGTTAGCGCTGGCACCATTACTCCTTTCCAGATTCCACGCACCACCTCATACTATTCTGGCCCCACAGTGCTCTGCGTTTTATTATTGCTGCATTCCGCTTCCCCTATATTTTTAGATTATCTTCGTGGTTGCTTGAGTAATTCTTTCCTTCGTTTATGAGTACGCCGAGGTACTTATATTGCTTCACTATGGGTATTACTTGCTGTTGAATTGACACCATGAAGTTACTCGTCTCTTCATTAAAGATCATAATTCCTAATTTCTCTGTGCTAAACTCAAGGCCTAGATTTGTCGCTGCATTCCCACAAATATTCGCGCTGCTTGTACGTTCCCACAGATATCCACGCTGCTCGTACGTTCTGTCCCTAGCGGCAAAAGGGGTGAACTAGACCAGGCGTGCTGGAGCAGGGAGATCTGTGCAGGTCTGGAGTTCAGTAGGTTGTGGTTCGAACTGGATGGGGTCACCCCGTGCCGGAGTTTGTAGCTCTCTCGTGGATTCAACATCCCGCTTTAGATCGACCAGTCGAATTCACCATTAGAGTTGTTGGGAGCTCGGTTTAGCGGAGGCAGGGATACACGATTTGACAGCTTGAGAACGGAGAGTCAACTGGCTTTTAGTCGAAAGTAAAAGCAGGTTTGCCGTGTGGCTATGGTGGCATCCAGGCTTGCTAGGTGCTCACAGAACGACCCGCCAAATTTTGGCTTACTAATAGTCCAAAAGTAGCAAAACGCAATCCATGAAAATAGCTCAATATATACAAATACATGCAATATATTCAGAAAAAACGTTTTGACTTATTAATTATATATACAGAGAGATTTTATTCGTGAAAAAATGAGAATATGATGCATTAAAAAAGAAATCAAGCAATATTAAAACAAGTACAACCAAAATGAATCACCAAATAACGTGGTTACATGTACAAATTTGTCGAGCGGCATGAAAATGAAAAAAAAAACTATGCAAGACGATACAAGGCGATGCAGATGAACAAATCAAGCAAGAATAAATTTCAATCTAATTAAAGTACTTGTCGGAATCTATGTCAAGCGAAGCTTAAGTGAAGCGGTAAACTAAATGCTTTACAACTAAAGGCGATGCCTACGATTTGGTGATGACAGGCGTAGGCGCAGAAAAATAAGTACAAGTATCAATGAACATTTAGGAATACTGAAACGCTTGTGTGACAGTGGGACACAGCCGCTGGCCGAGAACGGGCACAACCCCAATGTCACGTATACCGAATTCCTAATACAAGTAAATCAAAAGATCTGAAATGTATTTCATAATTTTATTATCAGGTCGGTGTGTTTTAGCCGACGTTATATGTGCGGGTGTTACGCATATACTTGGGTAGCATGCAAGGCTTATTAAGCCACATTGCGGGTACTTTCATTTACCCTTTGTATTTAAATCCACAAATGTACCCGCCGAGATAGGGACCGACTCAGCAACCATGCGAAATTATCACTGACTGCCGTAACTGTCGAGCACAGGCTGCTGACACCTGAAGCGTGGTTAACAGTACATCGTTAAAAGTAAAATCACGTAAACAGACAGGCAGACGATAGCAGAGAGGATATACCGTAGTAAAGAACTGTTTACATATATGCATTTTATTCATAACGACCCTGAGCTAGAAGGACCACTAAGGGGGAGAAAAGGTACTGGAAAACAGGCTTTTGAACCGAAGGTAGGAAATAGCCCAAAAGCAGCCAAATAGCCAACTCCAAAAAATCCCGCCAATTCCAAAAAAATGCAGCCCAATTTCTTGGAATCGAAGAGCTGACTCGATTCCAAGAAAGAGCAGGCGATAATGACCTCCAAGGCCAGGGACACCGGCTTTTTGAGAAGCCTGGAGAAAATCTTTTTATTGCGATAGCAATTATATGGACACTCCAAAGCAGATTTCTGCCGTCGGCGTCACCGTCGCCGTTGCCGTCGCCGTCGCCGTGAGGTTCCGTATGACGTCAATGGAGATGAAATCGTCGCCGCGCGCCGCCGAACGCTGTATGTGCGAGTGAAAGGGCGCGAGGGACGCGCGCTTTCACGGGGAGTGAACGCACGGCGGAGAACAAACGCGCGTTCTGTGTCGTGCTCCCTTAAGGGCTGCAGAAGTAGGCGTCTCTTTCCTCCTTTACAATCACCATATATGTAGAGCAAACGCGCCTTCTTCTGACGCACGAAAGGCCGTGGGGGAGGGGGGGGGCAGGGAAGGGAGGCGACGTTTAGCTGCGGCACCAAGTGCCTATTTATATCAGAGGCTCCGGCAACACTCACCAACGCCGCGCGCATTTTGAGCGAATGCGGGCAAAACGCCGACGGCGTCGACAACAGTTCTGCGTGTTGCCGGTGCTGCTGCATGTCCAAGTTTATACAGCTGATAAAGCTGCTATCATTACTCCGTATAGCTCTCTACAAATTTGCTATCGCAATTGATGCTTCACCTTTCAAGTGAAACTGCGACAATTTTTTTTTTGCTGAGTCATGATGATGTCTATGGCTTCTACCATCATACTTTCGTGTTTCCTTCACTTCGAACTCATTTCCGAACCAATTTCAATGGTTTTTAGAGGTTCTCTTCTTTCGCTAATTGCCATTTCTTCTGAGTCATGCTCATGACTATGACTTCTACCATCCTTTGTGTTTCCTTCACTTAGAACTCACGTCCGAACCAATTTTAATGGTTCTTATTCTTATTCTTTTTTCGATGAGTCATTGTTTTAGGCAGCTGATTTATGACCTACACGACACGCATGTCATGACAGTCATGTCATGACCTATTCATTATGTTCGTCATACACTCTTGTCATACTATGCCAATTTTGGTACCTACCAAGTTAACGAAACGACCATGAGTTAGGCGGCTAGATAGATAGATATGTCAAAGTGCAAATGTTCGCCAATAAATGCTTCACATTTAAATCCACACTTTATTATTCACTAACAAAGCACGCGTGCTACTGAAGACGTATTGGATGCCTAATTTTCAACAGCTAGTGTGTTGCCCCGCGAGATGTCGCGCTTCAATCGCACAAGTTTAATTGATGTCGCTGCTCATTAGCTTGGAACCGTATTTCAGCCTGACATTCGCGATCTTGTGAATTGACCTTGTGTTTCGCACGTGACAGGTGTTGTGTAGGGAAATGGCACCGCCGCAAGTTGGAGCGACGAGCCTTCTTCCCGCAATTGGCGCAGCTCGGTGTCGTTTTGCTGGGCGGCGGCTAGAGCTTGGAATTCCAAAGGGCCAGCAGGCACAGCGCCGATCCGCGACAGTGCGCCAGTTGCCTCATTTTCGGTCCCAGAGATGTGGGACCAAAATTGACAGAGCACGATGAGAAATTAACTACAATAATTTACTTTTTTAACTTTTGGCGAGAAATATTCTCTTTCAATATTTGTCATCTCTGAAACAGGGAAACAGAGTAACTGACACAAGCTGAAGTTCTAATACATATATGTGTAAACAAAACTGTTTTATACATCACTGCGTGTTCAACCGGGGGCCCACATCGGGGGTGAACGACGGGACGGCGCGCGCAGCTGGCTCCAGGAGCATTCGTCGCCGCCATGAACCACGCGGCTAGCTTACTTTTTCGGAAGCTTGGAGTCCTTGCAGCTAACACATCTTCAAACAGAGTGGCCAAATGCTGCTGAACTCAAGGCGCTGCCGAACAAGAATAATTAAAGTGTGAAACTTTTCGTATCTCTTGCGGGACGTGGGACAAGAGCCTTCAATGCGGGACAGTCCCGCGACTCGCGGGATGGATGGTCACCCTAGTGATCCGTGGGCGCGATTCACAGCAGCCGCCGCAAACAGACCTCCCAGACGGCGCGCCCTACTCTGGCGCCATCTCGTAGTCATTGCCGCCGCACTACGTTTTTGTTATCACGCTTTCGCCATACCCTCCTCCACCTATTTCCACCTAATAGTTCCGCTTCTCCATCCTCATCCCTTTTCCTCCTCGCTTCTTTCATCCTCCGCTCCGCTCCGCGTTCGCTCTTTCATCCTTCGCTATTAGCGGCGAGAAGTTGCAGTGGCGCCCTCTACGAGTGACGTCACGGCCAGGACGGCGCTCGCTCAGCTGCTGCGCGCGCTCGTGCCCTTCGTGCATGCTTGGGATATTGGTGGCCCGAGCCGTACTTATTGAAGGATATGCCGGCTTCCTTTTTTACTGTCATGCCTGAAAAGCAGTTTCTTCATCAAAACCGCGAGTCGCAAAAACACTTAACATTCCCCTAGTGCTTAGCTATGAGAGACATTGCACTTTACAATGAAGGAAAATCTTGGTATTGGTATTTGATGTCAATATTATAAATGCGTGTTAGAAGGAAGCTGCAAAGCGAATCTTTTATGATGATTCTTATTACTATGGTAAGTTCTTCTATTCAAATACGGCTACTTTATTAATGCGTAAAAGGAAGAGTTAAGCACGCATTTTGCATGAGAACGTTTGCTGATACTTTCACCGTTCTCTGAAACAGGCACCCAGAGAACGCATTGCTCATGGCTGTTAACACGACGGCGCATCACGTATAGTATGTATATACTCCACGAATACCATAACAGTTTCGTGGTTAAGATCGAGAGCCTATCAATTAATTGCACACGAGAAGATGTTTCATAGTGACCTTTATCAATGATGCCTTTATCGACATCATGGCACAGCCCTTACACAACTAAATCTACCGACTGTGGTTATGGCGAGGCACGCATTTTTCGCGAAACCCATCAGTTCATTACAACTTCGAATTGAAACCACGAAGCAGTTCTTTAAGTGCCAATTACATTGCCTAAGGTGTACTGGAGGCTATACAGCGCAGCTTAGGCTGCGCTGAAGAGGAAAATTCAAACGCCTTCAGCCTCACCATGTCTCGATCCTGCGTTGCCTTACACCAAACTGAGAACCATTCGCTTCGTGAGTACATAAAAGAGAACCTGACATACCCACCTCATAGAGAAGACACCACAAGCCTCAAATGAATTCACTTGATTTTTAACCTCCACAGGGGAATAATGATATCTTCAATAAGCCTCATACTGCTAATGAATGAGGCTTCGGCTTCTTTCTAGGTGCAGCCATACAGTCCAAAAGGCATATTTCACTAAAGAATTTAGGCCGAGCAGCCTGTGTCAGTTCACCAAACTGATTCGTGATGTCTGTTCCTCAAGACACAAGCAGCAGTAAATTGCACGAGTGAGTTGAACGTGTAGCACGGAACTATGATTAAATATTGGTACATCCTTTAGCGTATTCCGCAAATAGCTG
Organism: Dermacentor silvarum; assembly: GCF_013339745.2. Classification (NCBI taxonomy): domain Eukaryota; kingdom Metazoa; phylum Arthropoda; class Arachnida; order Ixodida; family Ixodidae; genus Dermacentor; species Dermacentor silvarum. The sequence continues at coordinate 72,097,466 of NC_051155.1, forward strand.
TAAGCCTCAATTAGCTTTACTTCAAATTACCGCCACTTGAAATTAAGCGGTGAAGAACTGCCTAACCTTGAGAAACAGTTAAAGGAACAAGTGGTGCTGGTTGAATCTAAACTGCACTGTCAGGTCCTTGAGTTACTGCCGAGCATTTCTGTGAAGAAATGAAAAAGAAGATATTATACCATGGAGCTACTTGTCATAAGCAAACACGTTTTAATGGGTTAAAATCAAGGTAAATGTACCAGTCATATGTAGCAGACATAGTGACATGCTAATTGCACCACTGCAGGTATGGTATCCTAACTGGATTCTTATGTGCTATATTTATGCGTTTACGCTTTTATTAGTCACGGGCTAGTTATGCTTTTTTATTAGTCCCTCAATCTGCAAATTCTAAATCCGCGCATGAAAAACACGCAATGGGCTAGTCTGAGCTCCTTCGGCTGGCACTGCACCGTCGCCCTTGAGAAATAAATTGTCGTCTAGGAAATAAGTTAGTTGAATAAGTTTGCTTGAATGAAGACGTCGTATAATGTATTTGAGATGACCGTCATAAGTATACAAGCACAGGGAACGACAGCGAACAAACGGAAACACTGCAGAAGACGCCCGGACGCGTATTTATATTTGCGCCCACGTACAGTGCTCGACTGTTGCGCCGCCATGCGCCGCTCACGCGTACCATGTTTCTAGGTACTTCTTTCGCCGAGGGCCGAGGCGTTAAGCCACACGCTCCCTAGATCCGTCTAGGTATTTGGTTTTACGCCCCTAGGGCACTAGCTCTGTGCCTGGGCTCGTCTGGGCGATGCTGGCTCAGCCCTTTGGGCCCCGCCGTTCTCTTGCCCTGCTTCGCAGAATGTAGGCGGTGTAGGTAAGTCTTTATTTTTCCTGGACGTCGGGCCATAGTTTAATATGCGTCGCGACTCGCGTGTGGCTTGCTACTGTTTTAAGTTTTTTTTTTTCTTTTCAGAACAGCGTCAAACGTAGCGACTGTGCTTTACTGGTGTAAACGCTGGACAGAATGTCTCTTGCTTTATTCATCTTTCAATAATTTTGCCACGCCATGTTTCACCCCTGTATTCCCGTTTCACATGGTACGATTTTGGCTTGCGCGAATTCGCATTTACAGAATCACATATGCGAGAAATCAGCCGTCGACCACTTCAGCAGTGCGATTTTCCGAAAGTCAGAGGTGCTGAATTCCTGTGCGTATACCTCCTAATTTCGAAATTTACTGTCGTGCAGAAAAGGAAAGTGGTTTTATATTATAACCGATGTAGAAATCAACTGCGAATTCACATTTTTGATAATCGCAAACGCTAAAACATGAGCCAAAAATTACGAAGTATGCTTAAAGGTATGAGGGGCAGTGTTACAGTTCCCCGCAGGGGCGTCTGCGTCAGCAGGCGTTTGGTGAGTTGCGCCACCACGTACCCGAGCACATGAGGCTTGGAACCTCCCGCGTGTCGCCGTGCGTGGCTTAGCCGTGTCCGGGGAAAAGGGGATCCTGGGAGTTGAGCCGAAGCCGGGCGTTTGGACCTTTATGGCCCCTCAGCAGAGGCAACACACTCCTTTGGCCTCTGCTTCACGTAGACGGCACCCCTGGGCTGACCCACCCAGGGGAAATCGGCAGTTGCCTTTTCCTATCCTCCTCTTAAATCTTCGTCTTTCTCTCTCACTTTCAATCTATCCTGTCTTCTTCTCTCTTCTATTTACTTCTGATCCTCTGGGCAGCGAGGGTTAACCTTGTGTGCGATAACCAACCTTGGTTATACATATTGGGTTATAGTGGCTGTGTACTGCTGGCGCTGGCAGGATTTGTGTACACAGAATCTTGCCTCGTCCCCTAGTTGGGCTCCGTGGTGGGCGGCTGGCACAGCTGCCGAAAATTAAATACATTTATGGCTTTAAGCTCATTCCCAAAGCTGCCTGATCGCTCTCTTTTGAAAAGAGGGCGCACCGATGAACCTTTAAACTTTTTCGCCAAGAGCAAAGAGATCTTCCCACGTTTCCACGTGATCCATGCTGAATCCCCCCAAAAGACTCTAAGAACCCTATCTCCTTTTGTTGTCGCGAAGTGCCTCACCGACATTCTGGGCCCAGGATACAAAATTACGAAAATGGCCAGTGGCGACCTTCTCCTTGAAGTGCGTGACAAAATCCAACATGACAAACTGACAAATCTTGTTTCATTTGGTGACACTCAGATCTCAGTAAACCCTCATCGTTCCCTCAACAGCTCACGAGGTGTAGTTTCAGAACAGGACCTACTAGAATTGACAGAGGCAGAGCTCCTAGAGGGCTGGAAGGATCAACACGTAACAAATGTACAGAGAATTAAGATCCGGCGAGACGATAAGGAAATTCCGACAAAACACCTGATTCTCACTTTTTGTACCAGCACACTCCCCGAACAAATTGAAACAGGCTACATCAAACTCAATGTCAGACCCTATATACCAAATCCCCGACGCTGTTTTAAGTGCCAAAGATTCGGTCACGGCTCTCAGAGCTGCCGTGGCCGTACCACCTGTGCAAAGTGTGCGTCGCATGACCACCCCGCGGACAACTGCAACGACTCACCCCACTGTGCAAACTGTGAGGGTGAACACCCGGCATATTCACGCTCCTGTCCCACATGGAAAAAAGAAAAAGAAATTCTAACGCTCAAAGTAAAACAAAACATCTCCTTCAAAGAAGCACGAAAACACCTCTCATTTGTGGGGCCTTCTTTCTCCGAAGTGGCACGGCAGGGGGCACTGCCACAACGGTTCTCGGCGGCCGTTCGGACCACGCAGAGTGGACCGGCGTTAGCGTCACCCGCCCCCACTGCGGTATCAGCTAGTGCTGTTCCGCCAGCTAGCAAGCAGAGCCAGCAGCCCTCCGGGCCTGCGGGCTCTAGGACTTCTAGGGCCTCTGCTCGCGCAGAGAAGCCCGAATCACCCGCGAGCGTACACCGCGAGCGGGCATCCAGCGCCTCGGCGGAGGCGATGGATACATCGCCAAGTGGATCGGCGCTTCAGACGCCGAAGGATCGGCGCAGCTCTCAGGAGCGCGCAAAAAAAGACAAACCCCGCATCACGGGGCCTGCAAAGGGCCCTGTGGGCTAATTTAGTTTTTTTTTCTCTTAAACACACAGCACAAACTACTGTAAACATGGATACACAAATATTACATTGGAACATCAGAGGTCTCCTCCACAACCTCGATGACGCCATAGAACTCTTATGTAAGCTTAATCCCAAGGTGCTGTGTGTACAGGAGACATATCTAAAACCCACACAGACAGGCTTTCTCCCGCAATTTGCTATCTTCCGCAAGGACCGTGACGACGCCAACACCTCGTCCGGTGGTGTTGCAATAATAGTTGATAAATCCGTCGCATGTAGAGCTCTAGATCTTCGAACGCCTCTTGAGGCAGTTGCGATTCGAGCCTTACTGCTTGGAAAACTAGTCACTATTTGTTCTCTCTACATACCGCCTAATTATCGACTCCAAAGAACAGAACTTGAGGGATTAATAGATGCCCTGCCACATCCTTACATATTGGTTGGCGATTTCAACGCACACAATACACTTTGGGGAGACTCCCGATGTGATTCACGAGGCCGAATAATAGAACAAATCCTGCTCTCTTCAGGTGCCTGCGTGCTAAACAGGAAACAACCAACATATTACAGCACTGCACATAACACATACAGTTCCATAGACCTAAGCGTAGCATCCCCGACCTTAGTACCCTTATTAGAATGGAATGTTATTATGAACCCCTATGGCAGTGATCATTTTCCTGTGTGCCTTAAATCTACAAGAGAACATCATCCTCCCCCACACGCGCCTCGATGGAAAATTGCGTCCGCAGACTGGGAAAAATTTAAGACAATGACGCACATGCCTCGTAATGCTCTTAGCGATTTTAATATAGACGATGCTGTTGCTTATTTTACCGCTTTTATCATTGACTGCGCATTGGAGTGCATCCCACAAACGAATGGTACTCCAAAGAAACGGCGAGTGCCCTGGTGGAACGAGGACTGCAGGAATGCGCGGAAAAAACAGAATAAGGCTTGGGGCATGCTACGCCAGTCTCCAACAACTGAGAACCTCATTAACTTCAAACGTATAAAATCCCAAGGAAGACGAATACGGCGCATTGCTAGGAGAGAAAGCTGGGAAAAATATATCTCTAGCATTAATTCCTACACGCAAGAAGGGAAAGTATGGAACCGGCTGACAAAAACAATAGGTCGTCAACCCTACCTCCTGCCTTTGGTCGATAACCAAGGCAACAACCTTGAACACCAGGCGAATGCTCTTGGACAGTATTTCGAGCAAGTGTCCAGCTCCGACCACTATTCAGAGTCATTCCTTAAAGAAAAACAATTAGCAGAAAGCAGGCCGCTGAACAGGAAATGTAATGAAAATGAACTGTACAACCGTCCGTTTAGTGTTGCCGAGTTCAGAAATTCCATAAACAATTGTCAAAGCTCTGCCCCCGGAGCCGACAGGATTATGTATGAGATGATAAGGCATCTTCACTCTGACGCTGAAATGGCGCTGCTGTCCCTCTTTAACACTATTTGGGCGGCTGGGTACCTTCCACTCGTATGGAGAGAAGCCATCGTAGTACCCATTCTAAAACAAGGTAAAGATCCATCCTCAGTGGAAAGTTACCGCCCCATTGCTTTAACTAGTTGCCTTTGCAAACTTTACGAAAAAATGATAAACCGCAGGCTTTTACACTTCCTTGAAACAAATAAACTGCTCGATCCGTATCAGTTCGGTTTTAGAGAAGGCCGTTCCACGACAGACAGTCTTGTGCGCTTAGAAGCAAACATCCGTGACGCCTTTATCCACAAACAGTTCTTTCTGTCTGTCTTCCTCGACATGGAAAAAGCGTATGATACAACGTGGCGGTATGGAATATTGCGAGATCTCTCAGAAATTGGTATCCGCGGGAAAATGTTTAACATAATTGAAAGCTACTTATCAAATCGCACTTTCCGTGTTAGAGTTGGTAATGCTCTATCCAGACAATTCACACAGGAAACTGGGGTGCCACAGGGAGGTGTACTCAGCTGTACGCTTTTTATCATAAAAATGAACTCCTTACGTTCAGCAATACCGCGCGGCATGTTTTATTCTGTATATGTAGATGATGTACAGATCGGCTTCAAGTCATGTAACCTCGCAATTTGTGAACGACACATCCAATTAGGTCTTAACAAAGTGTCTAAATGGGCCAGTGAAAATGGCTTTAAACTTAATCCCAATAAAAGCTCCTGTGTTCTATTCACACGGAAGAGAGGACTGGCCGCAGATCCCAATATAGAGTTAAATCGACAGCGCATACCTGTGCACACAGAACACCAATTTTTGGGCATCATTCTGGACAAAACGCTAACTTTCATTCCACACCTAAGAAATCTTAAGCAGAAATGCCTTAAAACAATGAATATTCTGAAAATCTTGTCGCATGCGACATGGGGCAGTGACAGGAAATGCCTTATGAACGTATACAAAAGCCTTATACGTACGCGCCTTGACTACGGGGCCGTGGTGTACCAGTCGGCCACTCCAAGTGCTCTAAAGATGCTTGACCCTATCCATCATCTAGGTATCCGCCTGGCGACCGGTGCCTTCAGGACGAGTCCTGTAGAGAGTCTCTACGTTGAAGCTAACGAGTGGTCACTTCATCTTCAGAGGTCATACTCTAGTTTCATTTACTTTCTGAAAGTCAACGCGAACCGCGACCATCCCTCTTACGAAGCCATAAACGACATGACATCTGTAACGCTGTTTGCTAATCGACCTGCAGCTAGAGAACCATTTGCTCTGCGCGTAAGAAAGCTTTCCAAGGAAATGGGAGTTCAGATTCTTGAGCAAAACCTTATGGTACCAGCGAAGCCATTGCCACCGTGGCAGTGGCAGCTCATAGAATGCGATACATCGTTCGTAGAGATTACAAAGCACGCTCCAGAGGCACATATAAGAATGCATTTCCTAGAACTCCAGTCCAAGTACTCATGCACAGAATTTTACACTGATGCTTCGAAGTCAAATGCCGGTGTTTCGTATGCAGCCATCGGCCCACTGTTTTCAGAGTCCAACGTTCTGCACCCGGAAACAAGCATATTCACCGCAGAGGCTTACGCAATACTGTCTGCTGTTAAACAAATAAAGGAAACAAAGCTACAAAAAGCCGTTATCTTCACAGACTCCCTATCTGTTGTAACATCTCTCATGTCATTCAAGAGTCACAAAAATCCTGTACTCACTGAGGTATATTCCCTCCTGTGCAAAGTATATACATCTAATCAGCACATCATAATATGTTGGGTGCCTGGGCACAGAGGAATTGAAGGCAACATGCTTGCAGATGGAACTGCCACATCCAGTGCAACGAAAGCTGGCAACTCATCTATAGGTATCCCAGCCACAGACCTGAAGCCATTTTTACGAAAACAACTTAGAAGACACTGGCAACAGATGTGGGACACTAAGACTTCCAATAAACTTCATTTAATCAAGCCCCGCTTAGGAAATTTCCCACTAATGACAAAAATACGGCGAACTGAAGTGATTTTTGCCGCCTTAGGATAGGCCATACCTATGGCACACACTCTTATCTGTTGACCGGCAGCGAACCTCCTACCTGCTGTAAGTGTGGCGAGACACTGACCGTCCTCCACGTCTTGCTGGAGTGTCGGAAAGTGGAACCTGAAAGGAAAAAAACACTTCCCTCTAGCCTACCGACAGCATATTCCTTTTCATCCGAGAATGTTCCTTGGTGCAGACCCGTTTTTTCACAGAAAATCAGTTTTTAACTTTTTACAGGATGTTGGCGCATTACAAATTATTGGCCCACAAGTATCGTAGCATCGCCTCTCGCCCGAGGCCCCTGCTGCGATAGTAGCGCCTTGTAGAGCACCTGCCTCCAGGCTTAAGGGCCTCGGTGAGGCAGTAGTGCTCCTGGTATTTATACATTTTAGTATTTTACTCCGTCCGAGTATACCTTTTTAGTTCACAGCACACCTCACGAACCATTGTCATCAATTTATTATGTTTACATGTTACTACTGGTTTTAGGCCCCTATACAGCCGTGTTATATTTTCAGTCAGCCACGTTTCCCTTTGTAATCATTTGTATCATCGAACACACAACACCACCGCATGGCGCTCTTTGGCCATTATTGGCCCTTGCGCCATAAAACACCACATATCATCATCATCAGTGTTACAGTTCAATGAACAAATACAGTGTACTCGTTTTGCACTTTGTGAACCACATTTGTATGAAGAGGTGATACCTTTACTTTTATTTGATGTTTGAATCCCCTTTATAGCTATGTTTCTTATAATTTTGAAACGCTTCAATAAATGCTCGAGGATTGTTTGATGTTGACCTGTATGCATCATCAATGAGTGTGCATTATCTGACAAAGCCACGCAAAAAGATTTTTAAAACAATTTCTTGTGTATTTTTACTGTAATTCAGAGTTACATCTACTCTACTGTTGTCAGCAAATTCAATAGGCAGCAAATGTAAATATCTTTAACTTTGTGTTTTTATTCGATTGCAGTGTTAATTGGTAGTGCAATTACAAAAAAAACGCTCAACCTTTCACAAAGCACGCATTCCAAAGGCTGAAAGTTTAAACTGAATAGCCTCATAGGCCTCTTACCCACGCAAGGGTGCCGTGCCTGAGCAGTTTCAAAGTGTTGCTTGCTTCTGAATGAAACTTTCTTTTTTTCCTAGGCCCTAATGGGCCTCCTGAAGCTCCCATCGTACAATTAGTGTCCACACAACATTAAAAGTTTACTTGTAATGTGTATTACACAGCAGCTCCACTGGACTTTTGTCTACTGCAAAATTGTCCCACACAAAGTTTTTCTTTTGCAGGTGTTCTGCACCTACTTTCTTGCCATGCTTTTGTGAAAATGCATTCAAAGCACACGATACAGAGGACTGATGTGACCAAGCCCCAGAGTGGTGTTCTGAAGGGGATTTTCTTAAACGTGTTCTGAAGGGGATCGAGCAGCCATCTTCCGGTGCTTATCAAGTGGTCAAATGCATACTTTCCACTCAAAGTGCTGCACGGGTGCCACGGGGAATAAAGTGACCCCCTGTTTCAAGTTTTTCCCCTGCCAATAATTTAGTTGTAGCACAGAGAGAGAGACACAGAATATATTTTGTACAGATAGCTGAACAGGTTCCCAACAATAGTGTGGTTCTGACCTGCTATTCCACCCATTCCTTCTACTTATCAGTGAAGTGCAACTCATTGCCTTATTTATTATAGCCACTGGGAGAGTTGGTTCACATTGAAGACAGTGAGAAGGGTCAGAGAGTCAGCGGCAGGAGAGGCCCTCAAAGCATTTCAAATCAAGAAATTGGGAACGTGTGTCAGTAATACATCACTTTCATTGTACGACACGGGAATTGATGATGATGATGATATATGTTGTTTTGTGGCGCAAGGGCCAGCTATGGCCAAAGAGCGCCAAGACGTGGTGTACTGAGTGAGCAATGGTATGATTAATGACAATGGGTAGGTATAGGGTGGCTGTAAAGAGGCCTAAAATCCTGCGCACTAAAGGTGCGTAAAAGAAAAAAAATATTAAGATCATGACAATGACGTGATAGGGGAGCAGTGAATATAATATATAAAAAGGCAGTAAGCGATACCAGGCACTACTGCCTCACAGAGACCCTTAGAAGCAAGGGCCTGGAGGAGAGTGCATTTCAAATATGCTGTCGCAGCAGCGTCCTCTGAAAGAGGATGCCACTACGAATCTCTCGGGCGAAGAACTTGCAAAATGTCGATGTCGTTTAAAAAAACATGTGGTTGATCCCTCTTATATAGGAATCGGTATAGAACACGAACGTGAAACGTGTCTTCACAGAAGTAGTGTAATGTTTATTGCACATTGATATATAATGTCTATTGGTGTTTTGTGGCTAAAGCGCCCTTAGGCGTTGATGCACCCACGCTGACGCCTGGTGGCACGTCTCCTCCATCACGACTACCAACGTCGATGACCATGAGCAACCGTCGTGCATATGGAAGCTGCACTACGCTGCACACGCTAGCACAACGCGAAAGACGAAGCACGTAACTGACACACTAATACAACACGCAAGACAAAGCACGTAACTGAATCGTCACCGAGTCAAATCAGCGCGTACAGCGCGTCGTAATTGCAGCCTCCGCGATCAACTTCAGAAACATTTTCAGAGCTAATTGCGGAGGCCACGCCACCTAGGTGGCGTTGGTAGTGCTTCTTGATGCCAGCGTCCCTTCGAATGCTGGCATCGAGGCGTCGTAGTGCTGAGACCACCGAAGCGTTCACTGTCGGTGCGCGTTAGTGTCATAATGCAGTACTTCTCTTTTCTGCTCGTAGGCGGCGGCACCGCCCCGAGCAAGAGCGCGGGTACACGGAGGAGTGTTAGATATATAAGGCGCGTCTGTGTAGCTCTCTGCAAATGCGTTTGTGGCGCAATGGGTTAAACGTTCGGCGATCTATCGTCGCGGACCGAGAGGTCGTGGGTTCGATTTCCAAATTTTGCATGTTTGTGGAACTTTTTCTTCTGGTTTCTTTCTTTGTATTATGTTCTATGACGTATTTCCGTGACGGAAATACGTCAGTGAAGTCTTGGTGGACCCCGGCATAAAACACTTTCGTGTTAAAAGGCCAAAACTGAATCGTGCTCAAATACCGGGTCATTATGTAAAAACATCGCTGGGTGAAGGTGTATATTCTCTCGATAGGCTTGAACAAAGTGCTTTCTTCTTTCAGGTTCTATTAGTGGACACTGTACTAGGATGTGAAGTACAGTGAGTGCTTCCCCACATCTAGTACAGGTAGGGGGTTCGCCTCCAGACAACAGGTAATTATGCGTGCCGTAAGTGTGTCCTATTGTGAGCCTACAGAATAGGACATCATTTCTTCTACATTTCGTGGTCGATGGCGAGTTCCCTAAGCGAGGCTTATTTAAATGAAGTTTGTTATCAGTCTGGGCGTCCCACAAAAGTTGCCAGTGGACTCGAAGTCTCTTGCGTAGGTATGGCTTCATATCGGGAACAGGGACGAGCATACATGTGTTGCCAGCTTTTGCCTCGATGGATGTGGCAGGCTGGTGTGCCAGCAAATTTCCCTCGATGTCTCGGTGTCCTGGCACCCAGCACACCACAACATGCTGCCCAGACGCATAAATATTACATGCGAGTGAATAAAGCGATACTATTACAGGATTTTTGTTTCTTGTAAAAGATTTGAAAGCTTTTACTACGCTCAGCGAGCCTGTGTAGATGATTGCTTTTGGTATTTTCGATTCTTTGATGTATTTAAGAGCAGACAGTACTGCATAAGCCTCTGCTGTGAAAATGCTCGTTAGGGGGTGCAGGGCCTCGGCATCTGAATATGATGGACCAACCACTGCATAAGAGACGCCAGCATGAGACTTTGATGTATCGGTGTAGAATTCCGGACAGGAGTATTTATGCTGCAGTTCAAGGAAGTGCATTCGAATGTGTGTAACCGGGACGTGCTTCGTGACATGTAAAAAAGACAAATCACAGTCTACAATCTGCCACTGCCACGGTGATACCTCTATAGGCTCCGTACAGTCAACAGGCGGCGCTGCTGCGCAGCAGCGGTGGCGCGATGCTCAGCGTCGCATGTGGCGGGCGGCGCGAAACTGGGAAGGGGGGAAGACAGCGATATTTCGGAACTATATGTATACACGCCTCCGAAAGCCGCACTTATATCCGCGATCCGCTTTCTTTTTTTGTGCGTGTGTGTACGTGAAAGTACAAGCGTGGCCCCCTGTGATGGCACAAATAGTTTTTGCGGGGTTCAGGCCTATTAAAGGAATATACGATTACTTTCACGGTGCAGCGTTAACCAGCGGAGACAAGCTCTACGCTGCTTCGCATGTTGCTTGTGTGAAAGACGGCGTGGACGTTCACGCGAAGTGCCGTTCGCAAACAGGGAAAGCAAGTATACGACGTGATCCTTCACGTGAGTAAAGCTTACTGTTATACTAAAATTGAAGTCACTAAACTGGCACCCTGAAAACGTGACACCTTCAAACCGATTTTTAATCGACGCCTCACTGTTGGCAATGCATGCCTCATTTCGCTCCGGCGCGTTGTACGCCGCGGCCTATTATTTGATGCCCCTGTCACACTGTTACTTTAGGTTGTCATACAGCTCGATCTGAACCGCATGCAGCTAGCTACACGCTCACTCGTAGGCTGTCGTCAGCACAGTCAAGTCGAGTGAGCTAAACGATTCGGATTGTTGGATCGTGTGGCAGTGACCATGCTATCCTCGTTTACTCGTTTGGGACCCAGTCGGAGCCACCTGCTGCGCTGATAAACGAGATTTATTAACTAGGCGATCTTAATTTACATGACGCAAATGTTCGTTTTTCATCATATACAATGATCGAGGCTCATTAGGCCCCTTTCACGAGATACGATTTCGCTTGCGAATTCCTTTCCTTGCATTTTACAATGATACATCGCAAATGTATATCACAAGAAAAATCGCACCATGTGAAACCGCGCCTCTCAAGCGCCAGCGGCCGAAACGAGGATCGTCGAGTTCAAAATAGGATCGTCGAGATCGCCAGCACAAAATAGGCTTCCTTGGCATAAAATATTGCTCATCGCACATGCCAGTGCTATGCTGATCATACCGAATTCTAAGACAACGGCAAGCAGTCGTCAAATCAGCAAAGACGTGACAAATTTCTTTTAAATGTTCAGCAGCTGGCCATGGCCGCTGGTGTCGCACAACGAGCTGTGAAACGCACATGTGTAGCACGCTTTACAGAACAAAACCTTCTCACAAATATCAAAGCTGACTTACTTTACTCTCCTCACAGCTGCGACCCATTTCTTTCGCCGTTCGATCTCATAAGACTTGCCAGGAAACCTGTACAACTTTATCCCGGGCTGGCCTTCGTGGTTGTGACAGCCCTTTACGCAGCAGTATCGCCGGTTCCACTTGCCTTTTTTTCACCTCCGACGCTTGCCTATGAAGCGCATGCCAATGCACCGTCGCAAGACGTATAAAAAAATAAGGAGGCTGGTGAACAAAGCAAAACGGCTTCAACCGTGGCCGAGACTAAATGTAGCGCGCGGGAAAGAACACTCATCGAGCCGGCCGAGCTGCGGCGCCCACTTCCCAACACTGTTGCATCGCTGCGCCAGATGGCGCCAGAGCAGCCGCAAACTCGACTGTACGGAGCCTATAGTGGGTGTCATTAGACGAGGTTCAAAGAGTGGGACATACATTTCCTCAGCCAGACTTCTCAGACGCAACGAGAAGGGCTCTCTTACTGCAGGTCGGTTATGAAAGGGGTGGGAGCTGGACAAATCATTTACGGTGGAATATGTGGGATGTTCAATGTTTGTGTTCACTCTAAGGAAATACATCAAAGCTGTGCAGGTCCTCTGCAAGTGGAGTGACCACTCATTGGATTCCACGTAAAGGCTTACTACAGGGCTTGTCCTAAAGGCACCTGTAGACAAGCGAATACCTAGATGGTGGATGGGGTCCAGGATTTTTAACGCGGTTGGGCTGGCTGACTCATAAATTATGGCCCCGTACTCTAGGCGTGTTCGTATGAGGCTTTTATACAAGTTTAACAGACACTTTCTGTCACTACCCCATGTAGTGCGTGACAACACTTTTAAAATATTCATTGTTTTCATGCACTTGTTTTTAGATTTTTTAGGTGTGGTATGAATGTTAGCTTTGTGTCAAGCAAGAATTATGCCTAAGAATTTATGTTCCGTTTATACAGGTAGACGCTGTCCTTGCAGGTCAATGTCGGGGTCGGGGTACAGTCCTCTCTTTCGTGAAAAAAGGACGCAGGTGCTCTTTTGTGAATTTAGGCAGAGCCCATTCTCGTCTGCCCATTTAGCCACCTTTTTCAGACCAAGTTGAACCTGCCGCTCACAGATTCCAAGGTTGCACGATTTAAATCCAATCTGTACATCATCGACATACGTGGAATAAAACATGTTGCGTGGGATGTATAGACGCAAGGAATTCATTTTTACAATGAAGAGAGTGCAACTGAGCACCCCACCCTGTGGCACTCCAGTTTCCTGCACAAAAGGTCGTGATAAAGCACTGCCAACCCGAACACGGAATGTGCGATTCAGTAAGTAACTTTCAATGACCACGTATACCAAAGTGGGAGAGGTCTCTGAATATTCCAAACCGCCATGTGGTGTCGTAGGCCTTTTCCATGTCTAGGAATACAGATAAAAAGAATTGTTTGTGAACAAAAGCTTCACGTATCTGTGCCCTAATACGTATCAAATCGTCGGTGGTGGATCGACCCTCGCGAAAACCGCACTGGTATGGGTCAAGCAGCTTGTTTGATTCTAGGAAATGTATCAGACGGCGGTTTATCATTTTCTCGAAAGCTTTGCAGAGGCAGCTTGTTAGAGCTATGGGCCGGTAACTCGATACGGACGATGGATCTTGCCCGGCTTCAGGGTAGGGATCACTATGGCCTCTTTCCAGGCAGAGGAGCTCTCGCCGGAGGTCCAGATAGAGTTATAGAGACAAAAAAGGGTTTTCTTCGTTTCAGAGGGCAGGTTTTTCAACATTTCGTATACTAGTATGCGGTCAGAGCCTGGGGCAGATTGGTTGCAACAGCCGAGTGATGCATGCAGCTCTGCTAGGGAGAAAGGTAGGTTAGATGGCTCATTCCCGGTGATCTTTCGGTCTAGTTTTTGTTTTTCTATTGCTGATTTGTATCTTTTAAATGCTGGAGAATAATGTGATGAACTGGACACATGTTCAAAATGTGCACCCAATTGGTTTGCTTGGTCCTCCAGGCTGTCTCCCTGCGTGTGTATCAGGGGAGGCGGAAGTGTTTGTCGTCCTCTTACTCTATTGACTCTGTTGCAAACCTTGGCCTCATCTGTGTACGAATTAATACTTGATAAAAATGTTTGCAAGCTGTCTCTCCTAGCTTGTCTGCGCGTTCTCCTACCTTGGGACTTGATTTTCTTAAAATTGATAAGGTTTTCAGCAGTAGGAGAATCGCGAAGCTGCTTCCATGCTTTGTTCTGCTGCCTACGTGCGTTCCGGCATTGTTCATTCCACCACGGAACACGGGGTTTTCTGCAAAGTCCACTTTTTGGGGAATGCACTTAGATGCTGCATCAATTATGAAGCTAGTAAAATACTCGACGGCACCGTCAACTCCGAGCGAAGACATGTCAGCCCACGAGATCGTACTGGTAAGTGCTTGGAATTTCTCCCAGTTCGCTGCATCGACCTTCCACGGGGGGGGGGGGGGGGCATGTGGTGGAGATTCGTATTGTCTTTGCGCTCTCAGCAGTATTGGGAAATGGTCGCTCCCAAAAGGGTTTTTCATAACTTCCCATTCAAGTTCAGGTAGTATGGATGGAGAAGCTATGCTGAGATCAATGGAAGAAAAGGTTCTTTCGCGAGACAATAATATGTAGCTTCTTCTTTGTTTAGCAGACACGCACCGGATGAGAAAAGAAAGTCCTCAGTTAGACGGCCCCGTGCATCGATGCGAGAGTCGCCCCACAGACTGCTGTGCGCATTGAAATCGCCAAGAACAAAATAATGTTCTGGCAATTCATCTATAAATGACTGAAATTCATGTTTGTGTAGTTGGTAATGTGGGGGTATGTAAAGCGAGCAAATGGTGATCAGTCTGTTTAGGAGAACAAGTCGAACTGCCACTGCTTCGAGGGGCGTTTGTAGCTGCAACCGTTGACACGCTATACTTTTGTGAATTATAATGGCAACACCGCCTGATGATGCTCTCGCATCATCACGATCTTTACGAAACGTAACATATTGTCGGAGAAAGTTTGTATACGTCGATTTCAAATGAGTTTCCTGTACACACAGAACTTTTGGATTGTGTTGGTGAGAAGTTCTTGCACATCATCGAGGTTCCTAAGAAGGCCTATGATGTTCCATTGTATGATTTGTGTATCCATACTGAAATTAGATAGGTGCTGTGTGTAATAAAAAAGGAAGTGTTGCCTTAGATTACAGAGCCCTTTCCAGGCCCTGTAACGCGGGATTTGTCCCTTCTGAAGCGGTCGAGGAAACCTCGCCGCTCCTTAAGTGCTTGGTGCGCCAGTCGGGATGGGTTGGTGTCCATTGCCTCTTGTGAGGCGCCGGACACGCGCTCTTGCCGAGCGAGAAGCTTCGCTAGAAAGTCTTGCCGCGAAAGACGAGACATTTGCGCCCACCTGCCCGGAGGTCGATGGGACTGCCTTTGGGCCTGAGCTGCGCCGGCTGTTGCCAGCGCCAGCAGGGGCCGGTGAAGGTGAGGCAGACTTTACTGCACCCACCGTGGGAGCTGCTGGCGGGCCTGCGGGTTCGCTACGCGTAGCGCAGGCTGCCACCGAGGACTGTTGTGTTGCCGGCAACCCTAGGGTAACCGGGCCTGTTTGCTGGTTGGGTGGAGTAGACTTAGCTTCTTCCACCCTGGGGGCAGGAGCCACAAGCGACAGCTCGCTGTGCGCGGGCTGGGCAGGTGGCAGTAGCCGCTGCGACGCTGCCCCTTGACGCACCGCACCAGCATAAGTGGTTGTGTGGAATCGGTGAGCACCTTTTGTGTGCTTCCCTGAACGATATGTTTTCGTGGACTTTCAGTGTTATAATTTCCTTTTCTTTTTTCCAACTTGGACAAGACCGGGAGTACGCTGGATGCTCACCATCGCAATTAACGCAGTGAAGTGTGGCCTCGCAATTGTCTGAGGCATGACCTTGTACTCCACACTTAGCACAGGTGAGTCGACCACGGCAGCTCTGCGAGCCATGGCCGAATCTTTGACATAGGTAGCAACGCCTAGGGTTTGGTATGTAAGGCCTTACGGCTATCTTTGTGTGGCCTGTTTCAATGCTTTCTGGCAAAATGCTCAATTCGAAGGTCAGTATCAGGTGTTTCGTGGGAATGTCTTAGTTGTCCAGCCTCATAACAATGCGCTGCACATTCGTGACGTTCTGCTCTTTCCATCCTTCTAACAATTCGGTTTCAGATAGTTCGATGAGGTCTGCTTTAGATACTACCCCCCGTACTGTGTTCATGGAACGATGCGGTGAAACAGTAACTGGGACATCACCAAAAGTAACAACCTTGCTGAGTCTATTGTATTGGTCTTTATCACGTAGCTCAAGTAGGTCTCCGCTTGGCATTTTGGTGACCTTGTAGCCAGCACCTAGTGTGTTGATTAAGCTTTCCGCAAATACAAATGGGGATATGGTTCTTGCCAGTTTTTCTGTTCTTTCGCTATCCACTACTTGAAACCGTGGGAAAATGTTATTTGGTCGGGTGAACAAGTTCAAAAACTCATCGGCACGTGCGTCCCCTCTTCTGAGGGAGACGATCAAGAAGTCGTGGAAAAGCGGGCGTTCCCATAGGAGTATTTTGTACTTCGGCAGCAATGACAGCCACCCACCACGGAGTCCAACAAGGGGACGCTGCAGCACTTAACGTGTAAGGCTACAGGCGCCAGCCGTACATTGCCGCTGTAACCTTATATATAAACCCAAGCGAGGGCACCTACACAAGGTTATCCTGAACCGCCTATGAAAACGTAGAAGTAACAGAAGAGAAGAGGAGACAGGACAGTAAAGAAAGGAGATATGAAAGAAAAAAGGGCAGAGAGGGGGATAAGAAAAGGCGACCAGGCGGTTTCCCCTGGTTGGGTCAGCCCAGGGGGGCCGTCTACGTGAAGCAGAGGCCAAAGAGGTGTGTTGCCTCTACCGAGGGGCCGTAATGGTCCAGACACCCGGCTTCGGCTCAACCCCCAGGATCCCCTTTTCCCCGGACACGGCTAAGCCACGCAAGGCGACACGCGGGAGGGTCCAACCCTCATGTGCTCGGGTACGTGGTGTCGCAACACACCAAACGCCTGCTCACGCAGACGCCCCTGCGGAGGTCACGGAAATTGCTTTCCTGAATGCTATAGTAAAATGAGTGTTATACATGTGCACCTCCAGTGTTATAAAAATAATTTGGGTGTTTAACGTGCCAACACGATTAAGATATGATTAACCCAGTCAAAAATTCCATCAAGCTACCGGCTTACATGTCTGTTGGCTATACGTAATTTCGGACCTTTAAGGTCTACAAGTCTACCGGTCTACATGTCTAGAAGTCTACCGGCCTACAAGTCTACTGGCCTACAAGTCTACTGGCCTATAAGTCTACCAGTCTACAAGTCTACCGGTCTACCAGTTTAGCGGTTAGTGGCCACTAACGCATAATTGATTTGATCAATTGTAATATGTATTTGCACGGCTGCTATGCAGGCTGGACTAGCAAACAGCAGTCAATGGGCAGGGCATGTGCACATTCCACCATTCAATTCAAGCTTTATTTGCAGTGGAAGCTTCAAAATCAAGCTTTATTTCCAGTGGACGAGAGCAGTTCGGTCATTGAAGAATGCAGTAGTTGGAAAGACCAACTTTCTTGAGGCAAATTTTGGAGCAGCTGCCTCCCCTTTTGAAGCAGATGGCCAAATAAAGAACATTTAAGGCAGAATATACAGTCTTAATTTAAAAAGTACACCATTTATGTTGTTACATAAAGGGTACTTAAACAGAACTGCAGGAAAAAAACACATTATTAAATGTGGGCAAGAATGCTGGCTTACAGATTAGAGACATTCAAATGAGAAAATAATTGTACCGAATGCTTCATTAATGAGTAGTAATCTTTCAATAACAACGAGTCAATATGAAAAGCTTCCTGTACTAACCGAAAACTTTTAATGATAACAATAGCCAAGGAAAGATAACACAAGAAACGAATTAGTGTGGCGGAACAGTCATTTTACATTTTGGCGTAGATCTCGGCGAGGCAAAAAACTGATCTGGCGCAGCGATAGGCACGTTTGCATACCTGCCAGCTTAATATCACGAGGACGGTAGAGGTTAAATGGCATGCATTTTCATATTTTCCCTCAGTACACACTTTTGCAAAATGCATATGGACTGACAATAAATGGATGCAGAGCACATGCAGTGGCAAATGACTGATAAACAGTGCGTTTTTATGACATACTGACTTTCTTTTTCACCGAGTTTGCTTTCGCTGACCTCAACTGTTTCGGGAACTGTACTGAATAAACTTGCTTGGCTAAGCAAATATACCTTTGTCTTATGGCATCTTGCGCCGCCCTACTTTTCAACACGTTTATAATTATTTCACAACCTCATTTTGCGTAAAACACGACAAATTCGTAAAATCATAGAAAGATCCAAAAATCTTGAACTTTCCAAAAAAATCAAAGAGGGTTGGAAGGGTATGCTTCTTGTGCAGCATCGAGCATATCTCATACACAGCAATATTAGCCGAAATACAAGATGATAATAGACTTAGTTTTGTTTAAGCTTTACTAGCGAGACAGCATGAATGGAATAAAACTTTCATTCTTCCACTTTTTTGGCAAAGGATAAGTGCAATGTACCGCTAAAATGCCATATTGTAGCAGGGTGGCAACACAGAATGCTCTTGCCGCAGCTGTTCCACCACTGTCATTATTATACAAGTACTTTGTTGGTATAGCAAGATTTAATGAATGCCACAGGATGCACAAAACAAAAAAAAACTCACTAGAATATATAAATACTGGCTGAACTTTACAGGTAACACAGAAAAGCCAGAATATAGATTTAAAAAAACTATACAACCTACCCGCTGCCACATAATAAATAGGGCTATACTATATATACACTAGCCGACTTAAACACAGGTGTGACAGAGATAACAGAAGCATAGTCAGGTAGTCTGCCAAAAAAATCACTCTCGTAATAGGCCATTTTGTTAGTTCCCACCTGGTCGCCCAAAAGTAGGTCCACCTATCGAAACGTAGGCCAGCCTTTCTGAGGCACTTTAGAGGAACTTTTATACCACAATCAATTGCGACTAGTTAGAAGAGATGCAACAATATCCTTGGGTAATAAATAAGTTAAAAAATCCTCCCGGTACCTGCATTGACCACAGCTCTGGTTGCTGCAGCTTGAGCACAGTCTGTCTTATTTGTAGCACGCATAACGTTTACAACCAAAAGGCACAGGCAGAAGAGTAAAAGGGCAAAGACAAGACAATGACACAATGGGCAACACACTTGTGCTTGAGCTTGTCCCATCCTATGTCATCTTGTTAGTGCCCTATTACTCTTTCTTTGCGAGCTGCAACAAGAGGGTCGAAAAGGCAACAAAGTTGCAGGACATCACAGCTTATGTTCGGCATAGCATGAGAGTAGGCATTGATGCGACATGTGGAAACTGAAGGCTCAAGCTAGTTTATTTCAACATGCATTCGCAGAGTTCACCACCTCTGCATATCGCCGAGCTTCTGCGACAAGTGTTTTCGGCCGCCTTCATTCTCTTGTCCGACACCTCCTTTGGCATGTCACCCATGTAAATGGCGAACAATGCTGCATAGGAAGTAAATTATTAGCCTCAAAAAAGAAACAGAATTAAGCACAGTTCTTTATTACTCCATGGGTAATATGTGGGCAAAGTCAAATTTAGTTTACAATGGAAGTCGCTATTGGTCGGGAATGCATGAACTGATTTCCTGTTTGAAAAAATTAGTGTTCTATGAATTGTTCTGCACGACGCTGCTGTTCCCATACATGGTCATGTGTAACAGTATTGTGCTTGAATACTCTACATTTACTATGAAGCATCGATGTAACATAGCTATTACACCTACTGCCAGTGATGTACTATGTTTAGCTCAATATGACTTGGAATGCATGAGCACTGTTAACACCTGATTATAATGAGCATCTTAGGATACCTACATTGATGAGAAATAAAGATATGGCTAACTATCCGAGTGCAGCATGCTGCTGCACTGCCTTCGGTGATGCACCTGTGATGGCAACTTGCGTTGTGCAAAATTGTGGTCAGAAATTTTGTATTAGCAAAATATGGCAAACAATTGTCAGACAAGTACTATCTGCTGAAAGATCATCGTAACAATAATGCTATTACAGCAACCTTCAGCTTTCTTTTTACTGAAAAAATACTGAATCCAGTATCACATGTCCAAACAACAGCTAAAATTTGTTTCCATCATTCAATGCTGAAACTTAAAAGGCGATTAAGCAAAATTAACGTGCCAACATTTTCTCTAAAATAAAACCCCATGATAAAAAAAGGAAAACATGCAGAAGATCATTATGTAAACTTTCTAAAGGCCACAGGAGAAAGATATATATACCCTTTAGAGAAGATACTTTCTCTCGTGCCAGCGCTGGCTTTGCCTCAGTGTAGCCAAGATGCCGTGCCTTGTTCGAAAGTGTTCCAGTGACACTCCTGGTTTTCACTTGTTCGAGGGTCCAAAATACAGTAGCAGCACTTCAACAGAACATAGAGTCTGTAGAGGCGCTGAGCAAACATCCCCAGGCTTTTTCATGAATCCAGGAGCCACAGCCTGCATGCACCTGCATTACACAAAGAAATCATCACTTGCAAATTAGAGACAGTGACAGGTCTATACCACTTTTTTTGCTTTATCAGGCAGCTAGCTGTCAACCGCGTCACTACAGTGTCATGCCAGATTTCCTTGAATGCACAAAAGGATCACTTTTGCACCCAAAATGAAGACTGGCTTCTTAGAGATAAAGTTTGTTGACAAGTTCTCACGAAAATTGAAAATTACGAAAATTGACTCACAAACCACTGATACATGTGCTGGTCTTGGTGACCAGCACGTTGGTTGGCCTGAGATAGTACACACCTTTATTGATTTCTTTCTAAATTAAGACCTAAATGTTATGTCAGTAAACAGAACAAAGAATGATACTGGTGCTTGACATGTTGTACGGCTGTGAAACACATGCGTGCGAGCTGTCACAGAAACAATTAAGCTCGTTCAAGCTGCAGCTCAATATGTGGCTTTCTGACCACATTCAGGCAATATCTAAAGCCAATAACTTTGGTGCGATTACCTTTCCGTCATCCCTTCTGGAGCCTATGGCAAACTCTTCTGAGGCATTGTCCTCTAAACGAAGTTCAACCCCGGCCTCCCTATAAAAAAGAGGTTTCAACAGACCAGTTAGAAACACTGCAAAGCTTTCTCACTGCGTGTAAGAGAACTTAGCGAAGAGATGGATGTCCCACTTCTAGAACATCGCCTAATGCCTCCAGCTAAGCTGTCACCGCCCTGGGAGTGGCAGGTGATAGAATGTGATCTATCCATTGTAGAGGTCAGAAAGCATGCTCCCGACCTCGAAATTGCAATGCATTTCCGCGAACTTCAATCGAAGTACTCGTGCTCGGAATTCTATACCGACGCATCCAAGTCCCATGCTGGCGTATCTTACGCCGCGGTTGGCCCCTCTTTTTCTAAATCCGACGTATTGAACCCCCTAACAAGCATTTTCACCGCAGAAGCCTATGCAGTACTGTCTGCGGTGAAGCATATAGAGAAATTGAAACTACAAAAGGCAATAATATTCACGGACTCGTTGAGTCTTGTAAAAGCGCTAACATCTTTACAAAAGCATAAGAATCAGCTTTACTCACTCTTGTGTAACATTTACCAATCTCGTAGACATGTAATAATATGCTGGGTGCCTGGCCATAGAGGCATCGAGGGCAATGTGCTAGCAAACCAGTTGGCCACATCAACTACATCGCAAGCTATTAATCATTCCGCTGCTATTTCCTCCACAGATCTGAAGACTTTTTTGCGAAGGAAACAGCGAGGCCACTGGCAGCGTCTGTGGGACGCTGAAACAACTAATAAGCTCCACTTGATTAAGCCACAGTTAGGTTTCTGGCCCTGTACAACTAAAACGCGACGAACTGATGTCCTATTCTGTCGTCTCAGAATAGGACACACATATGGTACTCACAATTTTCTATTGAATGGAAATGATCCTCCAACATGTGGTAGATGTGGCGACAGGCTCACCTGTCCTCCACGTCCCTCTTGGAGTGTCGGGAAGCCGAAAGAGAAAGAAAGAAGAATTTTCCTCTCGCATATCGCTATTGTGTCCCTCTGCATCCGGCTATGTTTCTCGGTAAAGAACCACTTTTTAGCACCAACGCAGTCCTTGCTTTCTTGAAAGATGTTGTGCTACATGTTATTAGCCCAATAAGTTCGTAGTGCATCCTCTCTCCAGAGGATGTTGCTGCGATAGGTTTTTTTTAATTGCACATGCCTCCAGGCCCTTGTGTTTCAAGGGCTCTGTTTAGGCACTTGTGCTTCTGGCCAATTCTTGTATCTTTAATTTTTTGTAACTCGTATCATTCTTTCGCAATGCATTGTTCATGTCCATAGTACACATAATCACTCATTGCCATAATCTTATTAAGTATAGATTTTACGCACTTTACAGCGACTGTTTTTAGGCCCCTTTACAGCCACGCCACATCTAATGTTCATGTAATTTACTACTCATGTACCACTAACAAGTCATTACTATCGTCTTGGCGCTCTTTGGCCACATCTGGCCCTTGCGCCAATAAACCACAATAATAAAAAAACACTGCAAAGAATAATAAATAAATTGTTGCAAAAGACGATGTCATAATATAATTCCTAGAACTAAATAATATAATGCATAGAACAAATAACTAACACTCTATTGAAGTAACAGAAAGAATGGTAAGAAAATGGAAACAGTTGAAGTCAGCAGAGTATTTAACCTACCAAGTCAACAATTTTTTTATAAACAATAAATGAACAAACAGAAGTTAAAAAATTTTCATACAATAAGAAAATGGAAATCGCACATCCTCAGGGCCTAACGGATAAATAAATTCATGAAGCTTGCCCTTTAGAAACCCAAGGATGCTCAAGTAGATAAATTTCCTGTCCTTTGTGCCCTGTTATTTACGACCGCTGGGGCGACCTAATGTTCAGTGTTCGAATGAAAATTATACAGATCTCACACACTGCAGGGATCAATGTTATGCAAAGCATTACGCAGTTGACTAGCCATACAGCATATTAAGGACACTAATGTGCAAATAAAACAAAGAACACACAGGACAGCATAGGTGCCACCTGCAATTGGTTTATCACAGCCCCTACAAGACCAGAAAAAGAACATGCCTGCATAGACTAATAAATCAGTAGCAAGTGTATTGCCCGTGCTGCCCCGCCTTCTGTTCTTTGCGTCTTATTTGCCGTGCAATGTCATGCCACCGTCAAGCATGAAAAAAAATTAAATTGTAGGGTTTTTTACATGGCAAAACCACGATTTGATTGTGAGGCATGCTGTAGTGCCCCGGGGACTCTGGGTTAGTCTTGACCACCTTGGGTTCTTAAATGTGCACACAATGCTTGGTACATGGGTGTTCTTGCATTTCACCCTCATTGAAATGTAGACACTGCCGCTGGGATTTTATTCCAGAACCTCGGGACTTAGCAGCACAACACCAAAACCACTATGCCATCATGGCGCGCTTCAAGTATCAACCAACTTGTCTAACAACTTTAGAGCTGCATAGCATCATTTGGGGTTCCATGAAGATGGTGCAACATGTCTGTGTAGGGATAGCAATTACGTGATGTGTGTTTGTGGCAACAGCAAGGGATGGCATGACAACTGATTTCTTGTTTTCCAGTGATGAAACATTCAACTTCAGGTATAGCGAAGGCTAACCTCGCAGGTGGATAAACTGGGCCAATCAGAGCCGCGCAATATCACAGCATGCACTAGCTTCCACAAGGGAAGGACCACGTGGTACATTCTTGCATGATGGAAAGAAACTTGCTATGCAATGCGACATATGCCAAGCATTTTAATGCAATAGCTTGCACATGTGAAGAAGTGTCGTAGGTTGCTATTCTGTCATGTCATTCATGCGCCTGTAGCATAATGCATATACCATCAGGCTGTTGCCCTCTATGACCTTGGTTCAAGTACCACCGCTAGACAACTTGCGAAAAAAGCTCCAAACAAGGAAAGACAGGAACTTACCTGCAGGAATGTACCTTGTAAAAGTCACGGAATGGTTTGTGTTAAAATGTGCTTTAAATACGATTTGATGGCGACATATAGGGTAATGTGGCCATTCCCTTATTGGCGGTGCGGTGTCCGGATCAATGCTACTGCCGCATCATTTTCATTCTCCCGAGTGCCATGGAGCGGAATAATGAGATTGGGAAATATTCAAGCATAAAATGGATTTGGCTGCGGAGGGGCCAGTGCGAACTGGTACGAGAGGCTGTCCAGGCATCCAAACTGAAAGGCTTATTATGATGATGACTAACATGTATTTCCTACTCGCACGAGGAACACAAAGCTTTCAATTTTTTTGCATTGAGCTAGGTTCCACACAAGATAAAACTGAACAATGCTGCTTCACAATATTAGCAGTAGCACAGCATTTCTTACCAATAAACCACTAGTGAGGTGGCCGGGGTTTCCAGAGACTCTGCAGAACAAACACAAATTTATCACATATTTTGAGTGAGCTAAGCAGCTTCAGACATTAAGGCTTTAAGGAACTCTACCAGGCTCTAAACGTGCCACAAATTTTCATCTCACTTCACTCCACAGGCTGCACGTGTAACAAAAGTTCGATGCATACCCTAATTAATGACTGTCTACCTTCAATCAATCATTCAAACAGATTTAAAAAGTGCAGGCATTGCTGTGGTGGTTGCATCTTCAGAAGAATGAGTGCATCACCCGGTGACAACATGATCTCTATCAAGCCAGCTGCTATTTCAATCTGCTTCCAGTGTTATTTTTCTTGCCAAGGCTGGAACTTGAAACACCTACTCACAAGCACCTGTGACAGAAGGATGCGGCAGATTCACTTGTACTGAGGGTAAGAGCTCGGTAAACTACAGGGAACGTACATGAAAATTACTGCAATTACACCCCAGGAAGAAAAATTGTTCCAACGAACCATGCTTAAAAATCAGTTCTCTCTGGGGTTTTACGTGCCAAAACCAGTTATGATTATGAGACACACTGTAGAGGTACAGGAGGGCTCCAGATTAATTTGGACCACCTGGGGTTCTTTAATGTGCACTACAACGCAAGCACACGGGCGTTCTTGCATGTCGCCTCCATCGAAATGCGGCTTCCGCGGCCGGGACTCGATCCCGCGACCTCATGCTCAACAGTGCAACGTTTTAGCTACCGTATTTATTCGAATTTAGGCCGATAGTTTTTTTCAAATAATCATATACGAAACTCTAGGGTTGGCTTAGATTCGAGGGTTAAAAAAAAACACGCCAGTTTTTAACTGAGACTACTAAATATGGTGCATAGTTAGTGCCATCTAAAAAAGTCATTATCGCAGCCGCTACTAGCCGCGCCAGTAGCCAACTGAAGTACACGAGGGACGTCGCCATTTTGACCTGTGTCGTATCGGTAGTGTGTAGTACCGGCGCGCGGTGTGGCGTTAATGGCACTAAACAGGCGATGCCACTATAGTGCCGCTTTCTAACGTTCACATTCTCTGCATCTGCTCTATGAGCATGAAGTACCGAGTTCATCATGATGCCGCATTTAAAAGGAAAGTGATCATGTGTGCGGAGACGGACGGAAATCGGGCCGCATCACGGGTGTTCGGAGAATCCGAAACTTTCAAGCGGGACTGGCGCAAACAGGAGGAGCCGATTTTCGCCAGCAAAGCAATGCGGAACGGTTTCAGTGGACCGAAGCAGGACGTAATCTGCAACGATCCACTTCGGCGATACGATCGCCTTGGCCCTATCATGAAAGCAATCTGCGACGGGGAAAGTCTGCCGCGCGCCGTGTTTTCGCCGTCGCGTTGAAGAGAGGCATGCTAGTATGAAGGTCATTTCGCTCACCGCACTTCGTCACTTCAGCGTTTTGACAGTTCGTTTCCGCGGTCAACAAGCGAGATCTGTTCATGTTTGCTTGTGCGCGCGTGACACCGTGCTTGTTACGTTACACCGTGATTTGCTTGTTACGGCGTGCGCGTGACACCGAGCTTTGGTAAGCGAATGTTTGCAACTTTATAGGGCCGATAAAACTGCTATCCTTACTTCGTATAGCGGTCTGCTAATTTGCTATCGCATTCGATGTATCACCTTTCGGGCGAACTTGGGACTTTTTTTATTCATCGCAACTTCAGTGCATCGGGAGGAAATCTGTTTTTCCAAATGACAGTTGCATTTCTGTTTGAAAGCATGAGGTGAGAGCGGTACTACTGTAAAGGACATTTTTTTTTCGTCACGGGAACCGGGTGCACGTTACAATCGAGGGCGCGTGAGAATCGAGTAAATACGGTAGTTGTGCTAGCCGTAGGGAGGCATTGTGAAACGTTCAAGCCGGGCGGAACTCGTTGGAGGGGCCAAAGGAGATGCTTTTTGTGTGCGCCGCAACGAGGATGACAATTGATCGTGCGCTCCTTCAAAAAGTGAAACATCTTTAATGCGCTTGACGATACTGAATATAGTGCACTGTTTGAAGATGTCAGCAGTAAGATAGCGACGAGGCTAGCAGCGATGGTGACATAGAATGAGCTCGGCATGTTCATATGTAATAAATGCTGTTTCATTTTGCGAATGCTGCCCTCGCGTTTTCGTTCGGCCTACATTCGAGGCAAGTTTTTTTTTTTTTTTTTTGGGGGGGGGGAGTCTTCGAACTTTATAGGGGTCGGCTTAGAATCAGAGTCGGCCTAGATTCGAGTAAATACGGTAACTGGCCCACTGCGCCGGGTTTCAACACCAGTGGCTGCTTTATTTCAGACTGGCTAAAAATCAAATGATTCATTCGAGGGCCATTTGCCAACTGCTTTATGTACAAGCATCTCTGTAACATTGTAAAGCTAAGCAAACATTGTAAAGCTACGCCAAACCCAAGACGAATGCATAGCAGCACAGACTAATGTCACTAGCACCTCACTGACAATTGGCTTAGATGAGTATGCTATTGGAAGCATGAAACATACACGAAAGCTGCTTAGAACCTTTTTTCTCAAAAAGTCAGCACTTGAACGGGTGCTGTTTTGGTGTAATGCAACTTACACGGACGCAGATAAATAAAAGTATCGACAGACAGTCTTGTTCTTCCTCTATATCCATGTACAAGTTGCGCTACACCAAAAAGCCTCCATGATGACATACCAATAAGCCCATATCTCACCACTATTGAACTTAAACGAGTGTAATACCCACAAAACATAAAGAACTTGGATTCCAGCTTTCTGGGGGGAAATAAATATAAAATTTGACTTAGTACCCTTATCCTTTGCATCCCTGTCTGAAGTTCCTAAGCCACCAATGCACAATGAACATCTTGCAACGCCCTTCTAGGAGTTTAGTTTGTAAAATATTGCTGCACTTACAAGTATGTCGACAATGCCACATACACCACCAAAAGATATACATACACCAGAAGACAGATCAAGTACAAGCAAATCAACATACAAATATTCCTTACCAAAGTCTTCTAATCTAAAACTCGATGCTGCAGCAGTATTACTCTGAGGAGTTGAAGACTGCAACGATTCAGTGGCACCACGGCCCTCAACAGTTGCAGATTTTAAATCAGCAGCACCAGGATTCCCAACACTTGCAGGTTCTGAGGAATAAACATATTCACACAATCACTGCACTTATTCAACTAGACACACCTGCCATTTACCTGACGGTTGCCTATATTCTTTAGTTTCTCTGCTCACCCGAGATTAAATGTATCCCCGAATTTCTTGGTGGCTTTTAATTCCTTATTGAGACTAAACTACCTGCAATATATTTACTGGGAAAGTTAGGCACTGAATTAATATGGAAAATTTCAAGCACTTTCTTGGTGTACCTCACAGATGTTTGAATTTCAAAGCTATTTACTATACTAGGTGTATTCAATGTGATCATTTATGGTGTGACTTAGCAAACTGAAAGAGTGCAGCATAAGCAAAAATGCTGCACTTCAAACTAGCACTCCTTACAAACATCAAGCACGCAAAACATCTGCCGGTCTGCCGTGTTAGGTCTGCCGTGTTGTCCTACCACTTCAGCATTGCATAATGCAACATAAGCTCCGAGCTACAACATGGACATTACTTACCTCTCTGGACCAACTCCCTTGGCAAGGTGGCCTTCTCTACTGGGAGTTTTGCACGTCCTGCAAGAAGGCAACACTTGTGAGCTGCGTCAAAGAACTAGACGCCCATGTGAAAAAAACTTCCTCTACAATATCTTAGGTCCCGTCAGTGTACAGGGCATGCATGACTTGAGTGAACACAGCGTAACGGGATCAGTACTGCATAATGCAAAGCGCCTGTATTGTTAGACAATGACTTGCCTGTCTGACAATGTGCCCTTGGTGCAGGCACAACGCAGGTTGTGGACCCTAGAATATCAAAATAACAGTGTTGAAAGACCATATAGAAACAAACATTGTTATTGCAAATATATATTCTTGTAAAGCGAAAACCTTACTAAAGTGATCACAAAGCAAGTGCCTCTAGTGCATTTAATATTACAGTGCTTTCCAAGTTAAGTGCAGTTTAATAAATACCTTATGCTAGCTACACAAATGTTTGCAGGGGTGGTTTATGTGATTCACAGCAGGCACAATTTCAGCAAAACAAATACATAGTTAACGAAAGTTTGTAAACTTTTTTATTTTATTTTGCAGTTATATATTTGTGTTAGAAACTTCAAGACAATTTTATGTGAAGGCAACTTCCCTTTAATCCTACAAAAGCACTTGTGTTCCGAGATCAATTTTATACTCAGTATGCCTAATCTTTCTTCCAGGGTCAAAGATAGCCTTATTTGAGAGGAAAATGACCACGCATGCTGCAGCTTGATGCAGAAGCCTCTTGTATTCCGGGAGCAGGAGCACAGCTGTTGTCAGCTTTCCCTGGCTTTTACACTGGCCTGCTAACTACAATGTGCTATGTCACATGGTGGGTTTGCCTTGTGTCGACGCCTCCCTCTCCTTTGAATGCGAAATTTGCTCATAGTGAGGGAAATTTATGAATATAATGAAACACAAGTACTTTATAAGAACGAAACAAAATGTAGTTGTCTTCAAAACTGACTGTATTCAAGTTTGCAATATAAATGGACAACATGAATGCAACAAAAAATACTAAAAACATTTTTGTTAATTATGCATCACCAGACTACTTTGTTGCAAATATAGCCTAGGCGCTCGAAGTGTCTCAGCAAAGGTGCTTGAAGTGCCTGTGCAAGAACAATTTGTATAGCTAGCATAGTGTTAAGATTACTGACACTTGGAACGCAATATATGTGGACACAAGGCTGCACACTATGCAGGATGGATATCGTCAGATTCAATAAGAGGTGCTTCAGTAAGTTGCAAGTACAGCCTTAATGTGAATCCTACATACCAGCAATGTCTCTGTAATGCAACGTTTCTTTCATGATAAAAATAAACTTTTTGCAGGGGTCCTCGACCGCCCGTTGGTCTTGGTAAAAAACACAGTCCTCCAGATCGCATACGCTGGTGTGAATGTCTGTCAAATTTCGCAGTTGTGCACAGGGAGCTCACAAGCAGAGCATGAATTCACCTTTTTCTGAAACACTCTTTTCAACAGAAGCCTTCTCTCTTTGCGGGTGCTACATTTCGTCATATAGCACATTCCAATAGAGGGCTGCTATTGGCCAATAGCTGACATCAATCGAGAAGGGTGTTTGGATCAGTGTAATTCTTCCTATTGTTACTGTGTATATTTATTAATACTGTTTAATAAACAAGCTAAAGTTAGCAAAAATATGCTTTCGAATTTACGTATTTCAGGAAGCCTACTATTGTCTGCTCTTGTGCAGCGTAGAAATTAAACTGACCACACTTCTTATCGGTGTTGTAGCCATTCGGTCTCATTATTTCAATTTGTTTTGAACATTCAACTAGCCTTGAACTATGTGAAACTTAAGGTCAGACCCCACGTACATTTGCCAGCACATGCTCACTCCTGGTTAGATGCCTTGGCAGACATCACTTCATACTGAGCTATCGATATTGCCTCAAAATGCGCAAATTGGATGTGGTACTATCCTTCGGTCAAGCTGGTTCAGGCCAAACCTGGTCCACACTGCGTAACTTAGGCAGATTGGAGCACATGAGCCCAAGCATGCACTCAAGCCCTATTGCGCACAGACAAATGCTGTGCAGATGCATTACCACTGCAAGTGGCTGCATCTGCTACACAAAAAATACCACAGTTGCCCTTGGGTGCCGCAATGAGCCCACTCGCTCAGCTCACTGCGCCTCACTGAGGACAAGCGTGCTTGGCATAGCCTTTACAGTGCACGGCATTGAAGGAGCCTGAGTACCACGAAGGGGATCAAAGGCGATTTTTGATCAGAGAACAGAGAACGAGAACAGAGAAGTCCAGCGAAGCTGGACTTCTCTGTTCACAAAGTGGGAGGGCTCTGTGGTTTCTTTTATCACAGCTAGAGGACCGAAGTGTGACGAGACAGGAAATAACCAGCCTACCGCAAATGCCTGGAATGATACAAATAATATTTGACATTAAAACGGCATGCTTCATGCACACATACTAAAGTGCAAGGCTCAGCGATATCCAAGATCTATATGATCGAAATGAGGCTTCGTACACACGCACGCCCAAGGGCTTATGAGTACAGAATTAAATATAATGCATTATCAAATGATGCGTCATAATATGGAGGTGCTGGCTCGCGAGCCCAACGCTAATGCCGCCTATTCGAATACATGTAAAACGCAGAAATGCTTTCCTGACGTGGTCCCAGAACCAGTATAATTAAAATTTGAGCTGAATTTTGACCTGATTGTCTTAACGAAAATTTCCGAAAAGAGCCAAGCACGAAAAAAATAAATAAAAGAACCTTATAAATTTACAAATTCTTAGCTCTGCACCAAAAACAGATTTCGCAGTTCTGTTCTTTAAACTAGAGCCGTTTCAAAGCGAACAAATTTGGTTTATTTCTTTACAGCTTACGTGGATTTCTTACAGTTCATGTTTACTAGAGACTAGAGTTCTGCAAAAGTCCTTTGACAACAATGTATTTCACAGGGGTGTAAATATACCAAATCGACCGCTTTAGATGTATTATCGTTTTCCATTGCCGGGGTTAACGTTACTAGAGCAATCTAGTAGCGTTGGCTGAGTGTTAACTTGATAGTTCCATTTCCTGTAAATGTGCCGTTTTGAAAAATTTTTATTTAAAAAACGAAGACGTAAATATAAAACTTGCTGCCAAGAGTCGCAAGATTCGAACGTTTTTTTTTTAACTGCAACAACCTTAATTAAATTTGATGCAGTAGTTGCCGAGAAAAACGATTTCTTCGTTGATTTACACAGATAGCAAACCCCTAACTAAAGGATCGACGAGCAAGGTTCATCAAGAAAGCTGGCGCATGTGCCCTGATTTCTAACGATCAATTTCTTTCCACGGTTTAGCCCTTCGTCATTGGGTGGCTTAGGCCGCCAGGCGTGATAATATAATTTATCGCCTCAAAAAAGGTGACTCAGTAAAAAATCAACAGCAAAAAAAAAAAAAAGCAGCGGCCAGTTGGTGCCCATCAATGTTTTCTATCTGTAGTGTACAGACAAGTAGGGAGACTACAAACAACGGAGACGTACAGAAACCGAGTTCCCAGTAATGGTTCAAAAAGGTTGATGCCTGGAATTCTTTGTATTTGTTTGTTTCTCAAAAATAAAGGTACGACCTTAGGCAAAATAATAGCAAGAGCTTGGTGGCTCAACCCACCACCCCGTTTCAAAGGGGACGCTCATAGCATCCATCCACCTATCCATTTCCACCAAAGTATTGCTCTCCACCATCTGATACAAAACACATTATCTAACTATTGCTCACCTGTAGCCTCACAAATGCCTAGGAGGCTTCGATTTCGCATACTGTAAGGTGTGTGGTGTGCCGAAAGTGAAGCTAGCTCTTAGTAATACTTGGGATCTTGTGCTTGTCCGCAAGTATTTGCAGCAGCGTTAATAGCGTGCCCTAGGCCCAGTCTGCTTTCTGCTAGTGTTGTTTGCGCGCTCGGCATGTCGCAGAAGACGCGAGGCCGCTACAGGTGGTACTTGGAACCGAACTCAACTGAGCAAGTACCAAAGCAGACTCAGCAGCATTGCCAAGCGAGCGAAAACAGGGCGCGCAAGCAAGGTATGTGTATTGCTGAAAATTCATTGATTAGAACAATTTCTGTTTTTTTTTATCGGGGGGGGGGGGTGCAGAGAGGGGTGCTTTTGACATGCGACTTTGGTTTAGTGGCTGTGGCGTTCTGCAGCCGTGCACCAGGTCGCGAGTTCTGCGCGGAGACATTTAACCGTCTTTATTGCCAAGTCCGAGGACTGTTGGAGGGGCCCCAAATCTGGAGCTCCCATGAAGAGTCTCGCGGCGCAGCCTGGCGATGCGGGCAGAACGCAAAAACCGTCCTGTGTGGGTTTTCGTACAGAGCTCGATCAAGGCATTAACGATGAAAGCGGCAGCGGGAGCATGAGAGCTGGATTCACATGACGGACCGACTTCGGCGGACTGAGCCCGACGTGGCTCAGCTGCAGCGAATTGCGCCGCTTTTTGTCATGCTGTAAACAAAAGGCTCAGCAGAAGGCTTTGGTGAACAACCACAGAAGAATTGCTACTGTGCCATTTGGGTTACAAATCTAGAATGGAGAAATGAGTTGATAACTTATTACTGGCCAAAACGTATTTCGAAAGCTTTTGTAGGCAAATTAACATAAGCAATAACTGAGCATGTGAAAATGTAGGTAATTGTTTCCCACAAATGTAATACATATCTTACAAGCCACTGCTGCATTGGCCCAAGAGGCCAGTGTGTCGATTGCTGGTTGCATGACTGTGCCAACCCTTTGGATTCCTTCCCTTAAGTACCTTAAATACTTAAGTACTTGTGCACTTCATTTAAAATGGGTAATGGAATATAATCGAGAGTGGGAGCTTGATAACTTAGGAAAACTTTCTCTATCCTCGACATTGAGTTTTGTAAGCAGCCTTTTGTATTACTGGAAAACAGGTTTACTTGTCTAATGCACATAGTGCAACAAAACAACATTACTGTGTTGCTTCCAATGGCTGTATGTTTTCTCAAATTTTGTTGTGGTTTCCTCCTTTGCTCATGTCACTGGGGCTCTTCGATTATGCAATCCCGGACTGTCCGCAAACCGTCCGCGGCTTCCGGTCTGACTAGCCCTGACAGAAGAGCGCGTCACAGTCACGTGATCCAGCTGTCGGGGACTGTCCGAGATTTCGCTCGAAGCACCGCGACCGGAAGTCACTCTCCTGGCTGCCGTCTTCTGCTCTTTGCTACTCGTAGATAGCCCCCTACCCAGCGTTATTATTAGCATGGCCTCCGCAATGGTGCAGTCTCAGAGGCGTACGTCGCCGACACAACCATGAAGCTAGCACAGTGTAATCGTAGCCTGAGCGCGTAGAACGTTTTTGCAATGCGCAGTTTATTACGTCGCGCTATCCAGCTCATTGCCTGAGAAATTTAAGTGGAATTCCCACACGGACGTAAGGAAAATCGTGGTGGTGGGGAAATATATTTATTGGCCCTAAAATTGCTGTGGAGAGACTCCGAAATTATGGTCGTGCCATGTCGCTGTTCATGCAGAAAGCACCCGCCTACATCCTCAAAGCTTGCGAGACCGTCTGCTAATTAAAGGTCCGACGCGTGAGAGAGCGCGTGTACACCGTATACTAATCCTGCACGTCAAAAATCAAACGCTCGAACTTGGTAGCAGAAGGGATCAACATATATGTCAACAGCAATCCGCGAAGCTCTTATTGTATACCACCCCAGCTACCGGCGTGAATAGCCACATGCAGTATATGATTCCTTGCACGTACGCTAGTTTCACTTACCTGAAAAGCAAAATTTACCTGCAATAAGCATGACAGATTTCGTGAAACACATTAAGAAAAGCAAGCATGTGCGCCTTATCGCTCTGCTTCTTTCTTAAAAAAACACGAAGACTAAAGCTACAGCAATTGGACGGCTTGTAAAAAACTTGCATGATGGCACACAAAGCACTGATATAACAGAAGCGATAACTCAATGCACAGTAGTTGCCGTCTGGAGTGCGCAAAGTACGCAGAAGCGCACGGAATGTTTCACCACATGGCGTCAAACACCGCGCGCATCTTTTTAGACAACCGTCGTCTGCTAGCCACTTGCGCTTGTCCGAGCAAACATCTGCTGACAGCTCCAACAGTCCGCGGGCAGTCCGGAACTTCCGGTCGGTGAAAAAACGAACGCGCTTCTGACAACACTCAGACTAGTGGGCGGAGCTTCGGAAGCTAGCAGTCCCAAGCAGTCCGGGACTGTCAGGGACTGATAATCGAAGAGGCCCACTGTAAACTTGTGTGCAACAATTAATCCAGATTATTGTGAATGTCATGTTCTCATACCATTCATTCTCAGTATGGTGCATTGCGCACTTAAAAAAATTCTGCTTCTAAGGTGCTTTATGGACCAACCTGAATTGAGTCTTGCAATTGATTATATGACAGGCAGGTTGTAATATACACATGTTGTGATATCAATGATTAATAATGGCTGGACAAGGGAAGCCTCAGTCAGGAGCCAGCCTTCCATCATGACCCCTTTTTCATGTTTTGTATATGAATTATATTATTCTTTGTGTTATTACCATTTGTGATAGTTCTGTTTATTACACATCACTGCCACTGTAATTTATCTGCACATTATAGAGTAAAAGTAATTCACACTTAATTAAAACTGCAAGGATTTTTTTCCAGGTTATTGCACCAAACAAGCAGGCAGCGGCCATCCTGTGCGCCAAGAACTCCAGATCATCAGGCAGCCAGTGTTTCTGCAAATGCAT
Source organism: Dermacentor silvarum (assembly GCF_013339745.2). Lineage (NCBI taxonomy): Eukaryota > Metazoa > Arthropoda > Arachnida > Ixodida > Ixodidae > Dermacentor > Dermacentor silvarum. The sequence goes on from NC_051155.1 coordinate 72,132,296, forward strand.
CTCGGGATGGTAACCGGAGCGTGTTACCAGATATGGCTGCTTGTTTCTCGGATGAGTGAACCACCAATGCCTGATGCCAGCAATACATGCGAAGGAAACGGGAGGGGTGAAGATAAACGTGTTGTTCCTCCTCCCAGTGTTGCCACACAGGATGTCAGCTGTGAAGATGATGAAGAGGCTGGCCAGGTCAGGACAGCAAGGCGATAACAGTACAGCAATGTGCTGTGTGCATTTTGTTTTATGCTTTGTGTTTTTTTTTGTCAGTCCTATATATGTCAGAGATAGTCGTGCACACTTATGTGATGAGTGCCCACTTGCGCCTTTAGAGCTTACTCTAAATCGTTTTTCCACTCTAATGCCAAAACTCACCATTATTGCAATGCTCTGTGCTGCAACCAGTACTAGTGGTACCATATCGCATTATCTGTTTAGGTGGTATGCTCTGCATGCTTTAGATTTTTAATAGCTGGAATCGCCATATTTTATCTGGTTTTGTTATGCCCTATCGGCAAAGGCCGATAGCTGAGACACTATTGCAGGAACACTTCTTAGTGTATGTGAGTGAAGTTTGTTACTAAAACTGAACACTGAAATGGTATTTGGATAGCGCAGCAAAACACGAGAAGAAACGAAGGTGAAGACAAGTCTTCATCTTCGTTTCTTCTCGTGTTCGTGTTATGCTGCGCTATCCAAATACTATTCCCTGATGACCAACCAACAAGCCCACATCGCCACCCGCGCTGAACACTGATACTGCCATATGCCGCAATTTGTAGCTTATTGTATTGTGTTTAGGAGATGGCCTTTGTATTTGTGTGCTTACATTTACAGGAACACTGAAGTACCTGTTCCATGCGACGCCAGCCCCAGAGAGAATGCATGAAGGTGTTTTCAAGGTGATGCTTCAAGCTGTGCATAAGAGAACTACAGTCACCGGCATTAAGGGGCCATCTCCTTTGATGAAACTAAAAAGTCTAGACCTCGTGTGGGGCTTGCCCCCAGACTATATGCATTGTGTATTAGAAGGTGTGACAAAACAGCAGTTGTGGCTTTCATCTGTAGGATCTGCCTACTACATTAGCAGAGAGCTGAAAATGCTGGCTGGGAGATTGTGCAGCATCAAGCCACCAATAAACATTTGTACGAACACCGCGACCACTCTCAGAGCATTCTTTTTGGAAGGCTGTTGAATGGCGGCATTGGCTTTTATTTTACAGTATTCCATGCCATTCAGATGGGCTTGCACAAAGTTTCCTGGCTCATTTTTCTCTGCTTCCCAAAGCAGTTTTTTTATTGCTTAAAGATGTTGTTACGGCTAGTGGCATTAATGAGGTAGAAGAGCTGTTGCTCAAATTTGCTGCCCATATGTCAAGACTTTATGGAGAATCCTCAATGACATTTAATGTTCACCAACTTCTACACTTGTCGAAGTCAACACGCATGTTTGGTCCACTTTGGGCAACATCAACATTTCCCTTTGTAGATGGCAATGGCTTTGTATTGCGTCTTATTTCTATGGCAAAGTTTGTGCCGATGGAGGCAGCTGAGAGGTGCATTATGCGAGAGATGTATCATAATTTGGAAAGAACAGTGACTGTCTGCTCGCATAGCATCTGCGAAAGCAAAGATGGAAGTTCAGTACAAAACATGCTTTCAGACCTGTGTTCTTGGTGTGCCGCAGCCATTTTCAGGGATGTCAGAAATGCTGCGGGCACTATTTCAAAATTTGGGAGAGTGCCTGAAGTTTCATAGTACTTCCGAGCACAGGTTGGCACAGTAGTAATACATGCTGCAGACTGTTTAGTTCCGCGAAAAATTTCGTCGTGTTATGTCAGCATGAAGGATGGCAAATAGATGTGTGTCTTGGGAATTTATGCGGACGCAAGCTCCATGTATTTTTATTGTCAGCACATGCTCATTGGAGCTTGTGCTTTTGATGTGCCTCACATTATGCAGTGCCAGCACCCGCCACCCTCAGAAAATCACTACCTGTAGACCAGTGATGACTTGCAGGCACAGTGTGTATTCTTCCCTGTAGGCAGCTCATCCCACATCTGTGATGTTGGGAACTCGGTAGAAAAGTTTTGATTCCACCCATAGATGTACTGCCACATAGAAGACCTAGAGTGACTGACTGCTGATCTTCTAGAGGACTCCTTTGTGGTGAAATGGAGAGTTTGCAAAATGTGTATAGTTGAAAGTATTCGTGCAAGCAGTGGTTAATCATGTGAACTCTTGATGTGCATGAACACTGGTAACATTGGAACTGAGAGAGCAGTGGGGACTCCGTTGTGCATATGTTACAGGCCTCTCGTATAATGTTCGTGACTCCTCGCATTTCATTCCAGGCTTGCAGCACTCTGTCAAATTGCCTGTGATCAGTGGCCAGCGTACGAAAAAGCCGTTGTGGTATCGTGTGCACATCTGGAAGTCTTAAAATGTGGCAAAACTTGTTTGCCTTGCTGAAGCAGTGGCTTGGCATAAAGGATACAATGATAGTAAAGCAGCGACTGCTGTCTGTGAAGTAGACCAGGGGCATTTCACAGTAAAAGAACACATCAGCCTGTACTAGCAAATTCTGTGTTTTATACTCAACAGACCCTTCCTTCGCTGTATAAGTTCAGTGGCTTACTTTTATACAGTGAATTGCATTGACTGAGAGCCCTAGTCATGTTCCACCTGCAAGAAGAACTATCTGTCAGCTTTCTTTTTTTTATGCATCGTCAAGAAGTCGCAAGATAAATGTGGTTGCGTTTCATTGTGTAATGGAAGCATCGTCTAAGTATTCAGGCCCCAGTGATCACGAGAAGTTGTTCGAGACAACCTTGACTAAGTACTTGTGCTCTCTGCTAACTTTGCCCTGAAGGTAGTAGATTAGAGCGACATTATCAGAATGTCTGCACAGAAGCTGCTGTCATGAATGATCTAGAAGCTGTAGATGCGAATGGCTGCAATATTTTTGTTTGTGTCACACTTCATATTGACTTTTTGCTAGGCTAGCTTGTAATACAACTTCATTGTGAAACAAAAATGCAAGGAAGCATGTTATGATAAATGAGAACAATCTCTTGCGTTTGTTTTCATGCACACTTTTTTTTTCAGCAGATGCAATTTATGGCAATCTGTTTTTTTTTTGCCAGTATAGGTGTTACTGGTGTGTAGATTCAGTAAAGTGAAGCTGCGCAGAAAAAAAGGCTATCGGGTGTCGCGCTATACCATCGTCTGCTGTACTCCGAGCTCAGTTTGGTGAGTGGTGGTGAGCACCAAAACAAGGTGCGACTGCCTGTCTACTGCGCTTCTCACACCATTGGGCAGGCATGAAAGTAATAGGAGGCTATCGTTAAACTGAGCATTTACGCAGAACTGTTTAGTTTACAATTGATGTTTTTTGTACAATATATTCCTAGTTTACTCGTGCATTTATGAAACAAGAATCTATCACTATGTATAGTTCATTTCGTGTATTCACCGATAGATCTATGTGCAAGTTGTATTTCTTTTTTGCACCTATATAAAGGCTGTTTTCATGCAATGCATTATTTAGGTATGTACATCGTGCTTACCGTGTAACAGGGGGTGCAGACCCCTCATCATGCCTTTGTTGCTTTTTGTTTGTGTCCAGCTCTGTATCAAACTGAAATCACCTTGAAACTTGTAAGAGTGGTCGGACTAAGGAAAGTTGTTGAAGTAGACATTTCTATAGGAGGACTTCATCAGGGTGGAAAATGTAGCAGCTCATGTAGCAGCACTCGTGGGGCAGCTGCAGCAAGGTGTAGGAGCTGCCTGCCTCTACTGTAATTCAGATGGGTTCAAGGCGGGTGAGCGTATTCATCTCCATAAGGTCACTAATGACTTGTCGGTAGCAATTTCATCGAGTGTGCATTGCATTTCATTGTGAGCTGTCCAGGATGGCAAGTAGGTCTCGGGTTTTAGGGCACCAGATGCAACCAATAGGACCATGGCAGATGAGAAAGCTGGTCAGGGAATGTCACGAAGGCCATTACTTGTTATATGGGCTCAACTATGATGCATACAACGAGTGCAGCCATTCTCTTCTCTTACGATGTGTAGAAGAATGTCCGTAGGCTGCTAATCAAGAGAGAGTTGTAGAGCAGCATGTGAAGGCGGTCGAGCGGAAGGAGATGCCGCGGCCACGGTTTGATGAAGCCAACCAGCCTTGGAGCTGAGAGCATTTGGCAATGGCTGCTCAGGCCAGTCGTGCTTGCATTTTATTCATATCCAAATTTGCTCGCAGCATTATTCTTCCTCGGCTATGCTGTAACTGATTGTCGCATTGCTGCTAAGGCTGTTCCCCTAGCACGCAGTGCGATTCAATAATATATACACAGAAGATGCATGAGAAGAAAGTATGTACACGTGGCGGCAGTTTATAATGTCAGACTGTCCTGGTTGAGTCCATGTTGGGGTGAATGGTACAAACATTTCTTTTGAAGTTGAGGCTGAGAGTGGTGCTAGGGATGGGCAGTGTGTGGCATTGATTCAAGAAGGTGGACTCAGGTGGTAGACAGGGCCTGCAGGAGGACATAGCTGGGGCTGATCAAGCCTGCTGCCATACATGAAGCGTGCAGTCTTGCCCCCGACAGCATCATGTTGAATCTACATCTGTAGACCCAGTGTGAGGGATCTCGGAATAGGAGCCGAGGTGCACCGGGCAGGTGTATGTTGAGGGCAGGGGTCCAGCAAGGGCTGAGGTTAAAAACCGTGTTGCCGCTGGTGCTCTGATGGCACTGGCACAGGATGACGAAAGCCAGCGTCTGTTAATCGGTTGAAGCTGATTCACAGTTTCACAAGCTTAGGTGCAGGTACAATTGAAGGTCAGGTGGAGTTGGCTGGTGCGAGAAGCCGTTGGGACTAGTGTCTCGGTATGGTAATCTCAAGTGTACCTACAGTATGACAAAATGTACAGTGCCTGACAAAATGAATGCCCCTCAACATGCACAGCAGCAACTTTTGTACATTGAGGCATGCATGGTTATAGGTGCAGGCACTTGAGAACCATGAGTAATACTTGTGGTTTTGATGTAAGAAGTGCTTACTTACAGACAATAATGGTGAGAAAATGAAACAATGTTATCACTGCTGGCACATTATCTGACAAAGGTCAAGTGACATTTACTGACACATGGGTGCATTTTTGTAGGCTTAACAGTTAGGCCAGTACACTGTGGACTTTCTGTATAATATTGCACAGTTATGCAAATACTCTTGCACTCCTATTCATGACACTGTACCACTGAGTGCTAGTCTATATATTTTAATTGTATTATCGGCGGTGTTTGCATAGTGCTTGGTCTGACTGACGTATACTTTAAATAGCGTATATGTCACTCGCTTTTGACGCATAACTGCGAGTCGGCCTAGGCCGACTCGCATAACTTTTGACATATTTTTAAGAAAATTGCTTTATCACCTCTATATTCTGGCAATGTATCGTGTGACCTACAGGCAGTTGTTTAGCCCATGCTTTGTTAATGTATATCTGTCTATAATTTTTATTTACCAATAAAATAAGAATGTTCTGAACACATTGTCTTTTTTAAAATAAGTGTGAGAGGACAGACAAATGAAAAAAGGCACAACACAGCGCTGTGTCTTCGTTTGTGCCCGTCTCTTGCGCTGCTTTTATTTTGAACATGAATACGCTAGATGGGCTGTACGAATTCAAGGTTGTCCCCTTCGGTTTGTGCTCTGCCCTGGCGATGTTTCAGAGACTTATGGATGCTGTCCTCTTTGGCCTCAAATGGAAGACTTGCTTGGTATACTTGGACGATGTAATTGGGTTTTCGGCCACATTTGAGGAACATCTTAAACGGCTCCTCTCCGTTCTTCAAGCCATACGGTTTGCCGGACTCACTTTGAAACTAGAGAAATGCCACTTTGGCTTCGAAGAACTTCAGTTCTTCAGTCATGTGGTCAGTCATGACGGTGTTAGACTGGATCCTGACAAAATTGCTGCCGTCGCGAAGTTTGCAAGGACTAGCAGTACGTGCGACACTTCCTGCACCCCTGCGCCTATTACCGGAGTTGTACCAAGGGTTTTGCTCGTATTGCCTCTCCACTTGCCAGCCTCATAAGAGAAGACGTCACGTTTATGTGGGGAGAGGAGCAAAAAGCAGCATTCAACAAGTTACAGCGGCACCTACAAACCCCGCATGTACTTGCTCAGTTCGATGAGGATGCTCCTACATCAATTAACGTGGGCCTAGGCATTCAGTTGCAAGACGGTGCCGAGCAAGTCATTGCTTACGCGAGCAGAACCCTGTCACGTGCCAACATGCCATGTCTGCCCTTGATATTTTCTTTTATAGCTTTCTGCAAGCCTATGGGGTAGTTAGACCCCCCCATAGATTGAATATTTCATTTCAGCTGGTTCCAACTTGCAGGTGCAAGTTGGAATTGGCTAAACTCAAGACAGGTAATTGGAGATCACATGGAGAGGCCTTCTTCCTGCAGTGGACATCAAAATAGGCTGCTGATGATGATGAGAGTGAATATAGATACAAAAATACATTACAAGAGTATAGTGTACTTCCTCTAAGATAGTTCACGTAAAATATTTGACAAGCTGGTTCATCACGAATGACTTCATTCTGTGTTAGCAGAAGGGGATGTACACAAGGATGAACATGCTAAACTTCCAGCAAGTACTTTAAAAGAATGGATATATCCATTGGTGAAGCATCCTTCATAGACCGTGTAAGAAAGGAGATTAAAAAGAAAGAAAATGACTGGTATTTCCCCTGAAGAAATAGAAGCAGCTTGATCACAAAAATCAAAGCTGAATCTAAACAAAAATAGGGGCAGTTGCACAAGCTTAAAATCCAAAATGCGTGGTCAATGCCAGTAGGCAAGTGTTTCAGGTGCGACATATATGAGGACAAAAAGCTACAAGAATTTTATAGCTAATGTCTTCATCCCACAGCTGGTGCACTTGTCATGTATTTCAATTCTGAAAAAGGCTTTAATTGCTATACTGTTTTAGTCTCGAGTGCTTCTGAGAGCATCTTGCAGCAAATTATGTGTAAGTTAAAGGTAGAGGTTTCTGGATATTTGAAATTCCAAATATGAATCGAATAGTCTTTGCTATTAGATTAAAAAATGCACTACTTGAAGTTGTGAAATATTTGTTTTGTTCAAGGACTGTAAGGGACAACAAAAGTTATTGCTGTTTACAGGGAGAAAGACTGATGCAAAGTGAGGCCTAATGGAAATTAGCTGGAATGATTCTAATTTAACAGAACCACAGTTGTACAGACGCAAGTTCCGGAATGAACATACAGAGTAAGAATGTCTTGTTTTAGGCTGCCTATAATTTCACTGTCTTGATTTAGACAGAAATTCATTATTTGGAAAATCGCTCCATGTTTGGATTCCTTCAAAATAATACATGCGCCTTTATATTGCACTTAGCTCTCAATGATAACTACACACTAATATGTATATATGCATCTGGCATGTCCTCCTCCTTTTTTCATGACTCTAATGGCACTACATGTGTAAAATAATGTGAACAAGCCATTGATTTCTGCCAGACTCCATGGAACTTTTCTATTTTTTAAAAATAATTTGGGACTATTTGATACTCGAAGATGGTTTTTCTCAAATATTTCTGTCCAATACGATTAGAAAATATTGCTCTTTCAACACTACTTGATAAAACGAAAAGCATGAAGCGAAAAGGAAAGCTCATGCAATATACTGAACATACTGCAGCTATAGAGCTGAAGCCATCCAGCGTTTTAGGCATGCCCGCCTTATAGCAATCCTGCTTACATCTGCTCCTGAATTCAAATGTGACACCTGTTCTTCAATCACATATCGTTTTCCCACAAAGCCTTCTCGAAGCACTGCAGGGCATAGCTATCGCTACATCAAGCACTGATTGGTATTGAAACAGCACTTGTAACATCTATGTTAAATTTACTTAGGAATCTTGAATCGCTGAAATTTTGCGGGCAATCCGATCAGGCAAGTTGGTACAATGCCATGGTATCGGGCAGCATGAAATTGATGAGTAGACAGGGTCAATGAGATGCGAGCGAGCACTGACTTCAATTCATTTGAATGCAAAACACTAAAATGCTGAAATCTTGTTCACCTTACTGGTGATTCTTATACTATTTCTGGCATGCAACACTGCTACAACTTCTGGCAAAAAGATTTTGTCGCGGCTATTGCTTAAGCACTGAACACATTTAACATTTACCAGAAGAAAATTGTGGACTGCGTGGTTATATAAAAGCTTTATTGTGGAAAAAATAAGTCGTGTGTAACAGCATTTCTCAGTGTATGTGGCATTTGGGGGCTAGATATGTGGTTTGGGGGCTAGAGCACATTTTCATCTGCTGGCTGTGTGTTATATGTTAAACCTGCAGTTTACACATTTCATGACAACTGCATTGCATGGGTGTGCGCCATGTCTACCAATACTCAATTTATGCTGTAGTATGGATGCTTCGACTGAAAACTAGACCTAAACACAATAATGTCCGCAGGAACATCGAGCGTTCTGCTCGGTGCGCGCCCACAGCAACGAGATGAGAACCGTAGCCAATGGCTATACTAACGAAAATTTGTTAACTGGTAAATTGTTAAATGCTGCACTGATGAAAATTTTGTTCACTAGCTTCAGAATGAAATGCGTGCAATGGAAGTCTGTTCTCGCAGCATTTGGCGCACATGCATGCAGGAAAATCGCGATCCCCAGTTGGAGTACCGATCGATATACGATTTTGCGTTCGTAATCCAACTGGACCGCACGCAACGAAAAACAGTAGGTATACTTTGTGGAAGCTCCTTGCTTGGCATATGTTTCGTGCACGAAGTATACATCACAAAACTGCACAATCGCTCGCGTTAAGAAAGGTATTCTGCTCGTGAACTGCGCGCAGTTCACGATCGTATAGATACACCCATATTCACTGTAAAACCTCGATCGACAACCGTTTGCGCCAGTTCTGGGCAAGCTCTTCACTGAATGATGCCTTGCCAATATACCGTTCTTTGCCGTCACGGGGGTGACGTGATCTTATATTGAAAGTTCGTTTAGCGTGCAAAGGCGCGCGCGCGCCGCGGCCTTAGTTCCACTGTATACGTTGGTCAGTGACGCTGCCAGAGCCGACGGTTCGGAAAGACGTACGTGCACGCGAAGAAAACAATTCAGCGAGAAGCGCAATCACAACGCTTGGACGGTGCGCTGCTCGGCGGCCACAAAAATAGGGTACGATCGAGACCCTAATCACCCGCTGATCTGTTGCGAGTTGACAAGTTATCGGGAAAAGTCAGTTTGTAGCGCTAGTCTGGATTCTGCTTTTAACTACTACTACACGCGGTAATTGCATGCGCTAATGTAGCGGCGATTAGTTTCTGCTCTCCTCGACACTCTTAAGGTAGCGCAACTCATGATATTGTTACCGTAAGATGACGTGAAGAAATTCTTTGCCTATCTATTTGTACGGTGGAAAGCCTATCGATTGCGAGTTGCCTAGCTCACGCACCTGCTGATTTCGGCAAAACCAAAAGTGAATAAAAGTAAAAGCACTAAACAAAGACTGAGCGGCCTTGATTATTGCAGCTTTTTGCAGATTATTGCAGCTAACACAACGTTCTACACGTTCAACTCAGCTTGCTGCGCGGGCGTTTTCGGACTACCTTGCATATGCATGCTACCCGTAGAAATCTATGAGACCTGTAACCGTCCTATTGGTGCACGAAAGCTACATGTGTGTATTTTCAATGAACATAAAGAATCTTATTGGCATAGGAAGGTTGCCTGTAAGAGTGTTTACCTGACCATTAAGAACCCTGTTGCTATTCGGAGGGTGCCTGTAGAAACTCTTGACTGACTTTTAAGAATTCTACAGGTACTGGGAGTGTGCATGTAGACACTCTTGACTGACTTTTAAGAATCCTACAGGCACTGGGAGGGTGCATGTAGACACTCTTGACTGACCTTTAAGAATCCTATTGCATTGGAAGTTTGCCCGTAAGAGATTTTAACTGACTTTTAAGAATCCTACTGGTATTAGGAGGGTGCCTGTAGAAATTCTTGACTGACCTTCAAGAATCCTAATAGTCCATCAAAATAGCCCTAACGGATTTTTTGACTGGGAAGAGGCACGCCGTAGTGGAGGGCTCCTCATTACTTTTGACCACCTGACCAACGGGGTGGCTCAGTTATCTAGGGCGTTGCGCTGCTGAGCACGAGATCGCGGGATCGAATCCCGGCCGCCGTGGCCGCATTTCTATCAAGGTGAAATGCAAAAACGCCAGTGTGCTTGCGTTGTAGTGCACATTAAAGAACCTGAGGTGGTCAAAATTAATTCGGAACCTTCCACTACAGCGTGCCTCATAATCAGAAGTGGTTTTGGCATGTAAAACCCCATAAAATACTTTTTACCACCTAAGGTTTTTTTTAACATGCACTACAATGCAGGCAGCATACTGATCTTTTTGCATTTCACCTCCATCGAAATGCAGCCGCCCTGGCCAGTCAATCCTGCCGTCTCATGCTTAGCAGCAGAACGGCTTAACCTCCATCGAAATGCAGCCGCCGTGGCCAGTCAATCCTGCCGTCTCGTGCTTAGCAGCAGAACGGCTTAGCTGATCGTGGTGGGTCAGTGTCATAAAAAAAGAAAAGACCTGTACTGTGAAAGAAAATTCAGTTGGTAGTTTAATTAACTTTGCGTATGCTTAGGGCTTGCTTGCATATGTGTTTGCGCACTTCCCGTTGTATTTTTACATCCCTACTTGACACAGTGGTAAAGAAAGCAAGAACCAGTTAAGATATGCACACAGCATTCAACACGCAGGCTGCTCTGCCACAAGCACCACCTACACAAAATGCGCATGCACAGTCACATTACACAGAACATTTGGATTAACTACAATCTCAAGTGCAGGCCTGTCTAATGCTAAAGGTCTAATAGAGCTTGAAGTGTGTATCAGGCAATGGCTGTTTTGTCATGCACCCTATACATTTTCTTCCTTAAAGAGAATTTTCAGTAATACCCCGGTGCTTGCTGTATGCACATTTCTGGTAGTTTTAGGATTGCATTCAACAAATGTCCTGTGATAGCCATCCAAACTAGTGTAACAAAAGGTGTACTGTCATGAACAAATAGACTACTTAGTATCTATACTAGTGTCAAAATTATTTCATGCTAGCACGAGGTTACGGGATCGAATCCTGGCTACGGTGGCCGCATTTCGATGGAGGCAAAATACGAAAACACCAGTGTACTTAGATTTCAGTGCACGTTAAAGAACCCCAGGTGGTCCAAATTTTCTGCAGTCCCCCACTACGGCGTGCCTCATAATCAGATCGTGGTTTTGGCACGTAAAACTCCATAATTTAATTTTTTAAATTATTTTATCTAGATAATACATATTTTCTCAGATATGGGAAATTGACTTTTTTTCAAAGTATTTTTGTCCCAGTAAATACTTTCAAATTCTTAATGAACATGCTGACAAAACTTACAGCTAAACTTTTTTTTACTATGGCCTCATGTGACTGCCAAACTGCACCTTGCTCATGCAGGAAGACGTTTGACAGAAGCTTCATAAGTGGCACCAGTTTTAAAATATTTCAGATCCACTGGCATCCTGCTTCTATTCTCCCGCATAGCTATCTTTGTTCAGCGGGTGAAAATGTTGCATATAACTCAATTCCAATGCACATTTCTCAAAGCTGCTGCCAGTTAAGATTTCCACTAACAAATTTTTTCACGACTGGCTAGCTTCGACTTTTGTTACCTACATGGCCTCTAAAAGTAATATGTAAAAATCTAAACGGCAAAGTGTGTGCATGTTCACAAGCACTTGAAATATATGCACCTGATGTCCACCACAGCAAATAATGGATTACCTAAAGAAATGTACAAATATATCCGACTACTTATATATATATACTTGACTGAAATGTGTGGTATGCATAAAAGATACTGCAGTGTTGTAGTGTAAGGATGCTACCTGCCTTGAGAGAGCCAGAGGACTTTGCATCCATTCCGAAGTTGCAGCAGAGGCGACGCTATCTTTGCACTCCAGTGCAATTTGCACTCCTTGAGAAGTGTTTGTTTTCGCCAGATAGAAAACCAAGAAGAGTAAGAGGTTTCTGACCTGGTTACGAGTGAAAAAAAAACACCTAGGTGCTAATATAACTCCAAACAGCTCAAATGCAGACCAGTACAAGAAGCCTATGGACTGAAATTTAAAAGAAATCTGTTGCCATTGCAAGAGGTGCATGTTTCCTTGTGCAGTAATTTATTTATTCACTGTACCTTACAGACCCCTCATTGAAGCATTGTGTCAGGGGGGTTACATGACCAATAATACATTAATAATGTATGACTAATAATTATTGTGAGAAATAACTCTTGAAGGCGATTTTGTGCCAATAATTCAGCTGCGAGTAGTTCCTTCAGATCAATTCAAGTTAAACTTTTCCTGTCTCTCTCTCTCCATCCTTCGTCTTTCTCTCTCTCTCTCTCCATCTCTCCTGTCTTCTCCTCTCTTCCTCTCATTTCCGCGAAGTCGGAAATGAGAGCAATGAGAGCAGAGGCAGCAAGGGTTAACCTGGTGTATTCTATCCAACCTAGGATATTTATATTAGGTTATAGTAGCTACGTACAGCTGGCGTCTGCGTCTCCTTCGGGTGTCGTAGCGTCCCCTTGTTGGGCTCGGTGGTGGGCGGCTGGCGTAGCTGCCGAAAACAAAAAAGTATTTATGGCTTTAAGTACCTTTCCCCGACTACCTGATCGCCCTCTTTCGAAAAGAGGACGCACCGAAGAAACTCAATTTTTTGTCCAACGCAAGGAATCCTTCCCACGCTACCATGTTATACATAGCAAATGCGCCGAAAAGACAGTCAGAACCCTTTCACCTTTCACCGTTGCAAAAGTTCACACAGACGTGCTGGGTCCCGGATACAAAATCACTAAAATGGCTAGCGGCGACCTACTGCTTGAAGTACGCGACAAACTACAACATGAAAAGATTTCAAATCTCCTTGCTTTTGCTGATGTTGAAATCACGGTAACCCCACATCGCTCAATGAACACATGCAGAGGTGTGGTATCCGATGATGATCTCATGAATCTCAGCGAAGAAGAACTAGTTGAAGGATGGAAGGAACAGGATGTCATCAAAGTGCAAAGAATAATGATCAAACGTGACAACAAAGAAATCCGTACAAAACATCTCATTCTCACCTTTGCGACGAGTGTACTGCCCGACTCTCTCGAAACTGGTTATACAAAGACACGAGTAAGAGCCTACATTCCAAATCCACGCAGATGTTTCAAATGTCAGAGATTTGGCCATGGCTCGCAAAGCTGCCGCGCCCGGCTTACTTGCGCAAAATGTGGCAAACAAGAACACGCTTCCGACAACTGCACTGACACGCTCCACTGCGCAAACTGCGACGGTGAGCATGCCTCATATTCCCGATCATGCCCTACGTGGAAGAAGGAAAAAGATATCATTACCTTGAAAGTGAAAGAGAATATCTCATTTCAAGAAGCGAGGAAACGCGTTTCCTTCCTGCATACCGCAGGGTATGCTGGTGCAGCGCGAAAGGGGGCAACGCTGCAGCAGACTCCGGCATCGGCCCGGTCCACAAAGAGTGTGACCGTGGCTGTGCCACAAGCCCCCCAGGCGACAGCAGCCAGCGCTGCTGCGCCGTCTCTGAAGGAGGGCCCATCGACCTCTGGGTTGGTGGCCTCCAAGGCCCTGCTTTTCGAGGCAAGGCCCACCCCGAAAACACCCCGCTCGCTTGAGCGGAAGTCCAGCGGCTCTCTGGAGTCGATGGACACAACCCCAAGCCAGACGGCGCATCCAGCGCCTCCGGAGCGACGCGATTCTCGCGACCGCTCCAAGAAAGACAAACTCCGGATTACGGGGCCTGGAAAGGCTCCATAAGCCAACTAGACTCGTCTCTTGACACACAGCCCAAGAACACAAACAATATGGATACACAAATATTACACTGGAACGTGAGAGGCCTAATGCACAACCTCGATGACATTAAAGAACTTTTACACCAATACAATCCAAAGGTGCTGTGTGTTCAGGAGACATCTTAAACCTACACAAACAAACTTTCTCCAACAATACGCTATTTTCCGGAAAGACCGGGACGAGGCTGTTACAGCCTCAGTCGGTGTAGCTGTAATAGCTGACAGAGGTGTTGCATGTCGGAAATTGCAACTCCAAACCCCTCTTGAAGCAGTTGCTGTCCAAGCAGTGCTATTCAATAAACTAGTCACCATCGCGTCTATATACATCCCCCCAACTTATAAACTGTCTAGAACAACATTTCAAAGCTTTATTGATGAACTCCATCACCCTTACATAGTCGTTGGTGATCTAAACGCACATAGTACACTGTGGGGCGACTCTCGCTGTGACGCGAGAGGACGACTAATAGAAAACTTTCTACTCTCTTCAAATGCCTGCTTGCTTAACAAAAAAGAACCAACATTCTACAGCCCTACACACAAAACATTTTCTTCCATAGACATAAGCATAGCGTCCAGTACAATTGTACCATATCTGAAGTGGGATGCTATTAATAACCCTTATGGAAGTGATCACTTCCCCATCGTACTAAGCCTTACAAAACAAGCTGAGTGCTCTACACATGTTCCTAGATGGAAAGTCGACTCAGCCGACTGGACGCGGTTTCGTGAAGCAACACATTTGCCCTGGGACGATGTCCGTGCACTTGGTATTGACGATGCAGTAGCATACTTTACAGCGTTTATTATTGATGCTGCATCAGTATGTGTACCCCAAACAAATGGGTCGCCATCGAAACGACGTATTCCATGGTGGAATGAGGAGTGTAGGGAAGCCCGGAAAAAGCAAAACAAGGCCTGGAATCTCCTTCGTAACTTCCCAACCGCAGAAAGCCTAATTAACTTCAAGGCGATTAAGTCACAAGGTAGAAGAACACGCCGACGTGCTAAACGGGAAAGTTGGGAAAAATACCTAAGCAACATCAATTCTTATACAGACGAACGCAAAGCCTGGAACAGGGTAAACAAAATAAAAGGCCGCGAAACTCATCCTCTACCTTTAGTAAACACACAAGGAGACACTCTTGAGGACCAGGCTAATTGTCTAGGAGCACATTTAGAGCATATTTCCAGTACATCCCATTACACAGACACATTTGTAAAATACCAGCGACAAGCACAGCGACAGCCGCTGAGTCGGAAAGACACAGCCAATGCAGCATACAATCGTCCATTTAGCATGGCGGAGTTTCAGGATTCACTGAATTGTTGTAACGATTCTGCTCCAGGAAGTGACAGAATACTATATAAAATGATAAAACATTTACACCCTGAAACCCACAAAACACTATTGTCACTCTTTAACACCATGTTCTCTGCCGGCTACATTCCGACTGCATGGAAAGAAGCAATCGTAATTCCTATCCTCAAAGATGGCAAGGAACCTTCTTCGGCCAGTAGCTATAGGCCTATAGCTCTGACAAGTTGTATATGCAAGCTCTTCGAGAAAATGATTAACCGGCGCCTCATCCATTTTCTTGAAAGCAACAAAATACTCGATCCCTTACAGTGCGCTTTCAGAGAAGGTGTGTCCACAACAGATCACCTTGTTCGCATTGAATCTTATATTAGAGATGCTTTTATACATAAGCAGTTTTGCCTCTCAAGATTTCTGGACCTAGAAAAGGCTTACGATACGACATGGCGCTACGGAATTCTTCGAGATCTTTCGGCGATGGGTGTCCGTGGCAACATGCTAAACACAATCGAAAGTTATCTGTCTAACCGCACATTCCGTGTAAGAGTGGGTAACGCTCTTTCTAGGCCCTTCACCCAAGAGACCGGTGTGCCGCAAGGGGGTGTGCTTAGTTGCACGCTATTTATTGTAAAAATGACCGGCCTGCATACAGCGATCCCACGCACTATGTTTTATTCCGTTTATGTTGATGATGTGCAGATAGCCTTTAAGTCATCTAATATTGCCATCTGTGAACGACAAATACAGCTGGGAATAAACAGATTGTCTAAATGGGCAGATGAAAATGGTTTCAAAGTTGATTCACAGAAGAGTACTTGCGTACTCTTTACAAACAAGAGAGGTGTAACGCCAGACCCAAGTATTGAAATAAAAGGAGATACGCTCTCTGTGAGGAGCGAGCATAAGTTTCTAGGAATCATTTTAGATTCCAAGCTGACGTTTATCCCTCATCTTAAGTACTTGAGGACAAAGTGCCTGAAGACAATGAACCTCCTAAAGCTTCTATCGCGCACAACATGGGGCAGTGATCGAAAGTGTCTCTTAAACTTGTATAACAGTCTTGTCCTTTCAGGCCTTGATTACGGGTCTATAATTTATAATTCCGCAACGCCAAGTGCATTAAAAATCCTAGACCCCGTTCACCACTTGGGCATCCGTCTCGCGACTGGTGCTTTCAGGACAAGTCCAATCCAGAGCCTCTACGTAGAGTCGAATAAGTGGTCGCTTCATCTGCAGCGGTCATACAGCAGTTTTACATATTTTCTGAAAGTACAAGCAAATATTGAACATCCGTCTTATTCAGCAATAAACGATGTGACTGCTGCCACACTCTTCCACAATCGACCTGCAGCGAGAAAGTCGTTCTCTTTGCGTGTGAGGAATCTTAGTGAGGAAATGGGTGTTCCGCTGCTTGATCATCGTCCTATGGCTCCAGCGGAACTGTTACCTCCGTGGCAGTGGCAGCTCATAGATTGTGACATATCATTTATAGAAGTTACGAAACACGCGCCAGAGGCACACATTAAAATGCATTTCCTAGAACTCCAATCTAAATACTCGTGTACAGAGTTTTACACAGACGCTTCCAAGTCACATGCCGGGGTATCTTATGCAGCCATCGGTCCATCCTTTTCGGAATCCGGTGTACTGCACCCGGAGACAAGTATCTTTACGGCTGAGGCCTATGCACTATTATCGGCTGTAAAGTATATAATGAGATCAAAACTTCAAAAAACTATCATATTTACAGACTCCCAAAGTGTCGTGAAAGCATTGAAGTCACTCTGTAAACACAAAAACCCTGTACTTAATGAGCTCTATTCCGTCCTGTGTAAAGCATATATCTCTAACCAGCATGTGATTATATGCTGGGTGCCGGGCCACAGAGGCATTGAGGGTAATGTTCGAGCAGACCAAATGGCCACATCAGTTACATCTCAGGCGTTACATCTCCCTACAGCTGCTGTTCCCGCAACAGATTTGAAGCCTTTCCTGCGAAAGAAACTGCGAAGCCACTGGCAACGCTTATGGGACGCGGAAAGAAGTAATAAGCTTCACTTGATAAAACCACAGTTAGGCCTTCTGGCCCCCCGTAACGAAAACACAACGAACTGATGTCCTGTTCTGTCGCCTAAGAATAGGACATACATATGGCACCCACAATTTTTTGCTGACTGGTGATGAACAACCAACCTGTGGTAGATGTGGTGAGAGGCTGACTGTCCTCCACGTCCTCGTGGAGTGTCGGGAAGCTGAAACAGAGAGAAAGAAATATTTTCCTCAAGCGTGCCGATATCATCTGCCTCTTCATCCCATCATGTTTCTTGGTGAAGAACCGCTTTTTAACGACAAAGCAGTCGTCGATTTCTTGAACGATGTGGTCCTTCATGTTATTAGCCCAATGAGTTCGTAGCGCATCCACTCTCCAGAGGATGCCGCTGTGATGGTAGTTTTTATAGCACATGCCTTCAGGCCCTTGTGATTCAAGGGCTCTGTATAGGCAGTAGTGCTTCTTACCAATTACTGCATCTTAAATATTTTAAATGTCGTGTCATTCTTTCTCAACGCATTCTTCCCTTCAGAATACACCTCATTAGTCATTTCCATGATTTTAGTACCTGTATATTTTAGGCCTTCGTCCTGCAGTGGACATAAATATAGGCTGATGATGATGATGATGATGATGATGATATTTTACGCACTTTACAGCGATTATTTTTAGGCCCCTTTACAGCCACGCTTCATCTACTTCTCAGAATTCATCGCTCCACTGCACACTCACAAACACTGACATGGCGCTCTTTGGCCATAACTGGCCCTTGCGCCATAAAACACCACACATCATCATCATTTCAAGTTAAACAAGTGCACCACATAGTGCGTAGAAAATTCGGGCACTCGAACAGCAATTTCTATCATTAAAAATGTTTAATAATTAAAGAAAAATATATCATCTTGTATACGTTATACAATAGGTCCAATGCAGTTGTAAAATATGTGCTTACTGTAAATGACCTTTGATTTCTGAAACACTCAGAGTAATAAAGAGTAATGAAGACAGCCCTTCTTTTATAAAAAAGATGCATTTTTATTGCACAACCAGAAATTGAATGCAAAGATATGAATAAATGCATATATGCATCTCATTATGTGTCTTCTCAAACAGCAATTACTCCTTCACTTCGGTGACACGGTGAAAACTGTGGTGCAATACAAAATGCGATTTAAAAAAATGGCTCAAGTCTTCAACACCAAAAACAAAGTTGCTCAACTACAGCGAAAAGCTACCACTACTGGCATCATAGTGGATAGGCTGATATTGGCATGTTGCTTATAGAGGGGGTGGGGAGAGACTGAAGATTTGACCTTTTAAATTGCTAATTTATCAGAACTGACTGCAAAATTGATACTTTTATCCTTGTCACAGTAATTAAGACGAATTTTATCGTCTTCAATGACATTTGTCGCTGCTCACACAGCTATTTTGCTAAGGGATGCAGTCGGAGAAAGGTGGCCTTCATAATTATTAATATTACGGTACGTGAGCATCTGCAAAAAGCTTGAGGGGCCCTAAAACATTTCTTATGGAAATTGAAATTTCTATTGTACTGAGCGTGTTAATTATTTGAAAAGGCTTGCCTGAACGAATTTTTTAAATCGGCTGAATATTTTCGGTGATATAAAAATAATTCTGCATAGCTGTCGACTCTTTGGCTAACATTGGAAATATTTTATTGAGCCACACACAATCTATCCCTGGTACATGCTAAATGTCAATGTGGCCTTGCTTTCTATAAAACTCTACAGGGGAGGCATATAGTAGCGTATCGTAAATGACTATTCTGTGGAATCGGAACAATAGAAAGAAGCTTTCACCATCACGAAACCCACTGTGATTGTACCAATGCACGTGTTGTGACCTCGCTTGTTCATTTTGCACACACGATGTCATCAGGGTAGAAACATGATAGTGTCGAACACCCAAGCCTGTCAATGCCAATGAGAAAAGCAGTGTTGAACAGAGAACTCCGCAAAGTTCAAACTATCAAAACCGCCAAAGAAGCTGGAATCTTGCTCGCTCCTAGATTGGCTACATGGGCACCAATTTAACAAGATAAAGTTTGAAACACTCGTACTTGTTCAAGACATTGATTCATATAGGGTGTGTTCAGATAAGGACAGACTTTGGGGGATCCCGATTAGCTTTTCTTTTCAGTGAAAATCGTATATGACGTGTGCAAATGCTTCTGTAGAAAGGAATCAACTGTTTTATGAGAAGCAGCACGGATTTTCAGAAACAAGAATTATAATTTACTAAAAGCGGATAAGCGCTTTTTTGCCATTTTCAGGTCATGAACGTTTGAAGCTGCATCACTCCATCCAGAACATACTACTCCACAAAACATTTTTGGTAATTTGAACTATTAGAACTACTGGCCCAAGGAAACCTAGACTTTTTTTGATAGTTGCCAAACTTGTATTTCTCAGGAAGCGTCTCACACTGACCCCGAGATCGGCAGGCTTGTGTGGAGATAAGGTGATGAAGCTGAAAATATTTGTGACAAATCTTCACAAAGTTTTTGCAAATTAACACAAAAAATGCACAGCTACATTACGTATTTATTTCATAATTAAATTCCTGCAAACACCAAAATTGCAAAAGTTCCAAAAATTCCACAATTTTAACTTCGTGAAAAAAAATCAATTTCGCCGATTTTCATGAAAATTTTACATAATGCCCTCGCAGGAGTCATAAATCTAGTACTGCAAGAACATGCCGCATTATTTTATTTTAAGCAGAAAAATTCATCTTTTAATTACCTGGTATACTCAATACTTTCATCTATGTAGCTGTATTGATAAAATCGAAAGTACATTCAGATTGCATTCCGAGCTTGCTGTTTTTATGTTAGTAAAGAAACGTGCTCATATTGCACCTTTTTTGCCTCTTCTGAGCAACGAAATGACGAGCTTTCAAGGCTCCTGTATCCATATTTTACCTATGGTGCTACCTATGGTGCATTAAGGAAGCAAGCACGCAAGAGAGTGCATAGCAACCTCGTTAAATCTGGTCTGGGTAAACTACTTCTGGCACTACTCTTTATTTACACCTGCTATCTGAAATACTTCCCGTTTATATGAGCGATGCACCAGCCTAACGGGAAAGCGCAATGATGCCACTGCAGTGGAGGAGGCATTTGTGCGTGTTCAGTTATTGACAGTCACAAGTGGGATCCCAATTAGCATTTCTGTGAACTAAAATTTTTATATTAGGCAGAAAAGCCTTTCCACACAATTGAACCGAGACTACTTTCCCCACATAATCTTTGTTTCACACAGAAAGAAACTTAACTAAGACAAAGTACTATAATCCAGTTTTGGCATCGTAAAATGTTGCAACTTAAAAAGCGCATAGTATAGAGAATACAGTTTCCTACACATTAAAACCTTTTACTCTAAATCTATAAAACCCCTTACAGAATTAAGGATCGGGTTCCATTAAGCATAGCATGACATGAACAAAAATGTAAACTTTCCTCATTAATAGACAAGAAAAATTTGGTGGCTCATTTGGCACTTTGGAACAATGGGTTGAACTTGAATGAATTTGTGAGAAACTCTAGTGGGGTTGTCCAAGTATGCGCAAGCATTGTGCGACTTGCTCATCTCCACACAGCCTGGTGTCATTATCAATTTTATCAAACTTATTGCAATCAATCCAATCCTTATCGGACTCGATCCAGCCCTTACTGATCCTTATCAAACTCACCAGAATTGCTCCGTTCATTATAATTCCTTATCGCTCGTTAGCACCTTATCGATCCGTATCGAACCATTATCAACCGTGACGAGAGCCACATAACCCCTCATCATTCTTTATGATCCATATGAACTGAATGACTGTATCTGTGTTGCGTGAAGCGCATGAGCCATCACAGATTAGTGGCATTTCGGTCGGTGAAGGAACGCCCCAATGGAAGGCTTTTATTCCTCGATCACCAAATCGTTCAACAAAGCCTTCAAAGAAACTGTTCTTCTGATATATTCACCTGCTGCATGCGTGGGTGTTTAGCCCAGTGGGTAAGACACTCCCCTTCCAAGTGTGGGGTTGCAGCTTCGAAGCTCGCCAACGCTTTTCCTTTCATTTATTTTGTTTTATACATTAATTTCTTTATAGTCATTTGTCTTAAGTGACGGACGGATGAGTTTCCTCGTTGGGTAGGCGTATTTACGCATTTAAAATATTTTGCTCTCGTTCGTTTTGTACTACACGACTTGCAAAAGAATGTGTGTACCAATTTCTATTTTTATTTCTGGGAACTGGGTGGTAAATGCAAATTAAAAAAAATAATGTAAGTCAGAGAATTGCCTATTTTTGCCTTTGAAGTAACAAACAATCATTTCCAATTTCTGTAAAATTACTTGAGGTTCATCTCTTCTGATCAGTTTTGTGCAAAATTATGTTTCTATATTTTGTTACAAATGCAAATATGCGACATATACTAAGGTACTCGCTTCACTCTTAAACAATGGGGGTAGTTATAAAGGTCAACAGCGTACTTATTCCGATTTTGCTTCCGAAGCAACAAATTTTACGATAGCTGGAGTTGGTGACAATCATGCACAGGCAGCCCGAATTATTGTGATAAAGGGTTGTTTTGAAGCTATGACGAGGCTAATAGAGGTTGACTAATTTATCATTCACAGCTTGCGTTGAGAGGAGGGTGTGATGAAAAAATATGAAAGTGCAAGAACCACAGCTTCAGGTAGGACTTCGGAATGTAATTACTTGCGTTATTAGCCCCCAGTAAGTAATCATTCAGAGAACTAAGTAGTACAAACTGCACATTCACAGCTTCTTTCAATCTGTGCTTCTACACACCGCGCAACGTATAAGGAATTTTCTTTGTCAGATCGAACAACGTAAAGTTCTACCGCATACTGAATTCACCTTAATTCAGTGAGAGAAATATAGATTTATAGTAAAATGCTTCATGTGTAGGAAACTACTCTCTATCTGATGCGCTTTTTAAGTTGCAACATTTTGCGACTCGATAATGTAATTTTTGCACTTTGTCACAGTTAAGATTTATTGCTGTGTCAAAGACGTATGTGGGAAAAGTAGTCTCGGTTCCATTGTGTGGAATGGTTTTTCTGCCTGAAATAAATATTTGGAACCACTTTTGCAATCTGTCCTTATCTAAAGGCACCCAACTGACTCCTCCACTGCAATAGTGTTATCGTGCTTTCCCAATAGGCTGCTGCATTGTCCATATAAACAAGAAGAATTTCAGATATCAAGTGTAATTAGAGAGTAGTGCCAGAAGTAGTTTACCCAGACCAGTCTTATGCCCATGTCATACAGGCACCCACAAACTCCTTTAGGATAAGGGTGCACGAGACTTCCTAACGGAGTTCGACCTCAAGGAAATTGTGGTCGTGTCATACGGCCAATAAAAGAAGCTGCCATAGCTGCATTCAGTGGTGTTTGGTTTTTGTAAATGTACAAGAATGAAACTTCTAATTACACTCACAATTATTATAATTAATGCTCTTTCCATAAATTTATTCAATATATTTGATGCGCAGAACATACACCTCATTAAAAATCAACTCGCGAAATATAGGAGTGCTGACAGCGACGCTAGTCACCATGTGCTTATCTGTATTTTCCTTTGTGGCATTGCATGTAGGCTCTGCGTGCTGCTACCCTAACTGCTGCAAACTATACTCAAACGCAACATTTCATGCACGGTGACCTCGAGTGCTTTTCTTTTATTTTGTATAGACGGTTTTCAGCAGCGGCGCACGGGCGCGGCCATGTTTGATCACGTGATTGCGCCGGCATTACTGGCCTTGGGTTGAAGGCCAGCGAAGCAGCCGTACTGCTGTATTCATGGGCGACGGTGGGGCAAGCGGCGTTGTTTCGGGTCCACCGATGGACAGCGGCTGGATCGACGACACAACGCTCTGGCCCATGGTTCAACGATCATGTAAGTGAACCATTTTTTGTCATTTTAACGTTGTATGTGCTCGCGCTGGAGCGCTCTGGCGCTCGATCATCAGTGCATGCGCGTCGCTCGTTCGCGCCGAGCGATTCGAGCTCATGGAGGCTTCTTCTACGGCGTTCACGTCAGTTCGCTAGTTCTTTTTCTTTTTGTGGTTAGTGCGGTGTACTTAAGCGACGATCTGAGCTGTTTGAAGTGGTTGCCCAGCCTCTCGCGCTTTGCTTGACGGCCTCGAATGTGTATGCTTTAGCGCCGAGTGAAAAATCCGTGTCCGCTTGTGTGTTGACATCTCGCTCGCTGGTATTTTAGCTTCCCACATACGTTAAGGCAAGCGTTTGCCTCGAAACTGGTGCACTGATCTCTGCAGAATTCACCAGTGCGGCGGGCACGCAATAGTTTCGCGTAGTTGACTTCAGAGCTGCAGATT
The DNA here is from genome assembly GCF_013339745.2 of Dermacentor silvarum. NCBI lineage: Eukaryota > Metazoa > Arthropoda > Arachnida > Ixodida > Ixodidae > Dermacentor > Dermacentor silvarum. The sequence goes on from NC_051155.1 coordinate 72,156,029, forward strand.
GTGTTTGTTGGATGGACTAACTGAATGCCCCCGAACGAGTGTTGTTTCATAGTAAAACCCCTGTCACACGGGCACGTTCGATCGCACTTGAGCCTCGATCCGAAACCAGTCGGTCGTGATCCAGATATCGTAATCGAAGTGTCTGATATCGATCGGAGACCGACGTAAGCAGCTCCTAGCTCAGTGTGACAGAAAACGAGGTACCACGAGAAAGAAAGAGATCCGAAGAAATAACCCTCTAAAAAGGCCGTTTTAACGACAGTGCAAAAAAAAATTTATGTACGTATAATTTTGAAAATTTCTGTGTGCTGCGTCGACGCCATGCACGTAGTTCTGAGATTTGCAGACGATCAGAATCGGCGGACGTGGCACGTCGTTTACCTAACATAACGAATGAAAAAGCAATTTTTCTGAAATTTGATTTGTACCTTTACTACCTATTAGGCACGTTTATTATTTGCTTCGGACTTTGTTACACTTAACGCGTTAGAGCCCAAACAACACGATCCTGATCCTTGGACTGTGTAGTAGCGATCATTTTCGATCACGATCGAAAGTCCGAGCCGGATCGAGGCTCGATCGCGATCGAAAGTGGCCATATGACAGGGGCGCAACTTTGGCTGTAACTCAAGCGTTTTATAAATGAGAGCTCCGGGTTCAACTTTTCAAACTCTTCATAGGAGAACAACACCAGCTTAGTAATCAAATATGCATTAATTATCGAAACTGCAGAACTATAATTTATAAATCCAAACGATCAGTTTAATATCAGACTGTATCTATCGTGTTATTTTAGTTCCTTTAAACATCTGCAGAGGTCTTGAGGAGTAAATAAAAAAATCAGCTTTCTTTCATTGCCATTTTTTTATTACCGCAGTGCATACAAATGTTTCTCCCCTATTTCAGTTGTCTACGACTACATGGTCAAGGCAATCGACCAAGATGAGAAGCCTGCACAGAACTACAGGGGGTTTGCAGAGGGCATCAACCTTTTTGACAGTGGCAATGTTGGGAAAGCTTTGTGTCAATCCAAGGATGGCATCTGCAGCATAAAGGCTGACATCAGGTCAACGCAGACAGTGAGCCGGTTTTACAGCACACAGATCACAGTTTTGGCCCCAGCTTCTCTGCAAGCTGCAACTACAAGGCAGGACAGAGCTTGAGGTGCAGTCATGTTTGTGCCTTACTTATGAAGGTGGTTGAAGCGACTAACAAAGGTCTCACTGGCTCATCATGCACTGACAAAACCTGCGTATGGAATGCTTCTACAATGAAAAATGTCACACCAGGGACCATGGAAAATGTCTACAGCCACAGGAGCAAGTCGTCATGTCCCCTGCAGTTCCTGAGCAGAGAGGAGATGGAAAGGAATTTTGATGAATGCACCCTAAACCTGGATCAACTGAAGGGTACATTGCTCTGCAGTGTCCTGAAGCCTTCAAAACAAGTTGCAAGAGGCGCAAGCATCGATGCATGTAAGAAAGCAGACGAGTTTTCTTTCTTGTTACAATTACCTGTTATAATTACAAACACGTCTGAATATGTTGTCTTTCAAAGAATGTACCCGAGTTAGCATGCTTCTAAAAGAAAATGGATGTGTGCACATAATTTTTCTTATGTTTGCAAGTATACATGCATTGTTCTTCGACATTCCTTTTTCTTTATTCACATATTAACATTTACAGTAGTGAATGCGAACTAGCCTAGAGCGTCAAAGTGCTATGCAGCCGAGACGGATGAGGGAACTTCCCTTACTACTGCTGTCTTGTCAGACATTTCGACAAGTATTCATTTTGAGGTTAAGACGGGAACCATTCCATCTCACATGCTACTTCTCAGGCCATTATATAACCTTTCTCAAAGTAACTGTAGTAATCTGTTGGTGAATTCAAGCTTTATGCTTTATCTTTAATAGATCCGTTTATCAGTGGCATGTCATTCTACATCTGAAATATATATATTTACTAAACGCACATCCCAGTTTTCGAGGTGAAAACTTCACAGCGTATATTATGTCCTAGCATATATCTCTATGCACCTCTACAGCTGTGTGCAGCTTCCCAGGAAGAGCATGGTCCCCATAGCAGCCAGCTGTTGTGCACACCGTGCAGGAAATTTTACAAAAAGTACATCCTTCTGTCGGCTGAACAGGCAAAGAAAGTGTCTGAATATTCCCAAGGAAGCACAGAGTGGTTTCAGGAAAGATCGCTTAGGATCACAGCTAGCGAGGCGAGGAGCATCCCAATAAAGGCACACCCGGAGAAGTGGGTTGAGCGACGAATCCATCCTACCTTTCGTGGCAGCACAAGCACGCGGTAAGATAGTTAATTTCAACAAATTGCATATTTTCCAGTTATCACACTCTTGTCTTTTGAAGCTTCATCTCCCCCCGGACTGACCCACCCGGGGGAAACCGGTGGTCGCCTTTTCCTGTCCCCCTCTCCAACCTTTTGCTTTCCTATCTCCTTTCTTTTACTCTCCTATCATCTCTTCTCTTCCGTCAATTCCTAATTTTCATAGGCGGCTTGGGTTAACCTTGTGTATGTGCCCTCTCTTGGGTATCTTATATTGGGTTATAGCAGCAATGCACGGCTGGCGTCTGCAGCCTTACACGTTAAGTGCTGCAGCGTCCCCTAGTTGGGCTCCGTGGTGGGTGGCCGCCATTGCCGCCGAAATAAACGATATTAACATGGGAACACCTGCATTTCCCCGTCTACTTGATCGTCACCCTCACAAGAGGGGACGCACCGATGAAATATTAAGCCTTTTCAAACCTAAAGAAATTTTTCCTCGCTTCCAAGTTGTACATAGTGAAAAAACAGAAAAACCAGCTAGAACCCTATCCCCTTTCCTAGTTGCAAAAGGCCTGACTGAAGCACTTGGCCCTGGCTATAAGGTCACCAAAATGGCGAGCGGGGACCTCCTCCTTGAGATCCGTGATAAATAGCAACACAGTAAAATAAACAAGCTTGTGGCATTTGGAGACATTCCTGTTACCGTTTCACCTCATCGGTCTATGAATACAGCACGAGGAGTAGTGTCTGATGCAGATCTTATCGACTTGTCCGAAACCGAACTATTGGAGGCTGGAAAGAACAAAATGTAACCAACGTACAGCGCATCATTATCAGACGAGACAACAAAGAAATTCCTACAAAACACCTGATTTTGACCTTTGCCACTTGCGATCTGCCACAAACCATAGAAACCGGATACACAAAGATAGCTGTCAGACCATACGTACCTAATCCAAGACGATGTTTCCAATGTCAACGATTTGGCCACGGCTCGCAGAGCTGCCGTGGTCGACTCACATGTGCGAAATGTGGAACCCAAGGCCATTCCTCAGACAACTGTGAAGCGACACCGCACTGTGTAAACTGTGATGGTGAGCATCCAGCTTACTCCCGATCTTGTCCCAACTGGAAAAAAGAAAAGGAAATTATCACTCTAAAAGTAGGTGAGAATATCTCTTTCAAGGAAGCACGTAAAAGGTGCTCACCTTTCCACAGCACAACCTATGCTGATGCGACGCGTCAGGGGGCAGCGTCGCACCGGCCTCCGCCACTTGTCCGGCCCGCGCACAGCGAGCGGTCGGCTGTGGCGCCCCCCGCCCCGGTGGTGGCAGCAGTCCAACCTGCTCCACCCACCCAGCCACAGAGACCCGCTACCCCAGGTACCTCGGGTCTCAAGACCAAGCCTCATCAGGCGAGGTCTGAAAAACGAACAAGCAGCCCGCACGTGCGGGCATCCAGTGCCTCCCAGGAGGCGATGGAAACAACACCGGTACCTTTGGTGCCGAAGAACCGGCGTGGCTCTCTCGAGCGCGCCAAAACAAACAAAAAACCCATAACAGGGCCGGACGACGGTCCTGTTACCTAAGACACTACACACCTGAACACAGAACACTCCTCCTCTCTTCAATAAGATGGCGGTACAAATTATTCATTGGAATGCCCGTGGCATTCTAAACAACTTAGATGACATCAAGGAAATAATACAAGAATTTAATCCTAGGCTGTTCTGTGTTCAGGAAACACACCTAAAAACATCAAATACAAATTTCCTAACACACTATACATTATTCCGCAAAGATCGCGATGATGGTCACACCGCGTCTGGCGGCGTGGCCATTATAGCACAGAGGTCAGTTGCTTGCCAACACCTCCATCTTAAAACAAATCTAGAGGCAGTAGCAGTTAGGGCAATACTCTGACAGGTTGGTGACAGTCTGTTCATTGTACGTACCACCTGAACATCGTTTGCAACTTAGAGAACTTGAAAAACTTGTTAATCAGCTCCCTGAACCATTCATTTTAACAGGAGATCTGAACGCCCATAACACGATGTGGGGCGACTTGCGCTGCGACGCAAGAGGGCGTACTGTAGAAGACTTCCTTTTGTGTTCTGGTGCGGTTCTGCTGAATAAAAAAGAACCCACCTTCTACAGCGCCACACATAAGACATTCTCTTCAATAGATTTAACCATAGCTTCTCCAACTCTGATGCCATACCTTGACTGGAAGATCATAAAAAACCCTTATGGAAGTGACCACTTCCCTATTGTTTTAAATCTAACAAAACAAGCTGGCTGCCCTCCACAGGTTCCCCGATGGAAAACCGACTCGTCGAACTGGGAACTGTTTGAAAAGATTACGTACTTGAAGTGGGATGATTTGGTTTCCTTTAATATAGATGAAGCTGTGGAATATTTGACAGCTTTTATCATAGACGCCGCTGAAAAATGCGTAAAACAAACTAACGGACTTGCTAATAAGCGTCGCATACCTTGGTGGAATGAGGAATGTAAAGAGGCACGGAAAAAACAAAATAAAGCTTGGGGCCTGCTCCGCGACTCTCCAACTGCGGAGAATCTCACTAATTTCAAACAGGCAAAATCACAGTGCAGGAGAATACGCCGACGTGCTAAGCGGGCTAGTTGGGAAAGGTACATAAGTAGCATCAATTCTTACAAGGATGAGAGTAAGGTGTGGAACAGAGTGAACAAATTAAAAGGCCGGGAAACACAACCACTTCCCTTAGTAAACACTCAAGGTGACAGTATAAAAGATCAGGCTGATTTCCTGGGCGAGCATTTTGAAAGCATTTCCAGTACATCCCACTATGAGCCAACTTTCCTAAAGTTCAAGGAACACGCAGAGCGGGAGCGCCTCAAACGAAAGGGCACAACAGAAGTGACCTACAACCGTCCATTTAGTCTCGCAGAACTCAAGGCTTCTCTCAGTTCTTGCAGCAACTCAGCACCAGGTGGTGACCGCATAATAAAAGTGGTCGCAGTTTCACCTGAAAGGCGAAGCATCAATTGCGATAGCAAACTTGTAGAGAGCTATACGGAGTAATGATATTAGCTTTATCAGCTGTATAAACGTGGACATGCAGCAGCATCGGCAACGCGCAGAACTGTTGTCGACGCCATCGGCGTTTTGCCCGCGTTCGCTCAAAATGCGTGCGGCGTTGGTGACTGTTGCCGGAGCCTGTGATATAAATAGGCACTTGGTGCCGCAGCTAAACGTCGCCTCCCTTCCCTCCCCCTCCCCCACGGCTTCTCGCGCGTCGGAAGAAGGTGCGTTTGCTCTACATATATGGTGATTGTAAAGGAGAAAAGAGACGCCTACTTCTGCAGCCCTTAAGCGAGCACGGCGCGGAACGCGCGTTTGTTCTCCGCCGTGCGTTCACTCCCCGTGAAAGACGCGCCCCTCGCGCCCTTTCACTCGCACATACAGCGTTCGGCGCGCGGCGATGATGATGATGCGACGATTTCTTCTCCAAATGACGTCATACGGAACCTCACGGCGACGGCGACGCCGACGGCAGAAATCTGCTTTTGAGTGTCCATATAATTGCTATCGCAATAATACGAAATGATCAAGAACCTGCACTCAGAAACATTAAACACGCTTCTGTGTCTTTACAATACCATGTGGTCATCCGGACATATTCCATCCTCATGGAAACAAGCCATTATCATCCCAATTTATAAACAAGGCAAAGACCCTGCATTAGCCAGCAGCTATAGGCCAATAGCACTTACAAGCTGTATGTGCAAGTTATATGAAAAAATGGTGAACCGGCGTCTAATCTATTATCTGGAAAGCAACCGTCTACTTGACCCCTTCCAATGTGGTTTCAGGGAAGGTAGGTCAACAATAGACCACCTCGTTCGCATTGAGGGAAACATTAGAGACGCTTATATACACAAACAATTCTTTTTATCTGTATTTCTGGACTTGGAGAAAGCCAACAACATGGCGATTCGGAATCCTTCGAGACCTATCTGCAATGGGTGTACGCGGCAACATGTTAAACATGATAGAAAGTTACTTGACTAACCGCACATTCCGCGTTAGAGTGGGCAATGCCCTGTCCAGAAGCTTCATTCAAGAGACTGGTGTGCCACAAGGGGGCGTGCTTAGTTGCACCCTCTTCATTGTGAAAATGAATTCCCTTCACAAAGCCATACCATCCTCTATGTTTTACTCAGTATATGTCGATGATGTGCAGATAGGATTTAAGTCTTGTAACCTTGCAATATGCGAGCGTCAGGTTCAGCTCGGACTGAACAAAGTTTCAAAATGGGCAAATGAAAATGGTTTTAAGCTAAACCCCCTCAAAAGCTCCTGTGTACTTTTCTCTAGAAAGAGAGGCTTAATACAAGATCCTGATATTATGCTCCACGGACAACACATACCAATCAACACTGAACATAAATTCTTAGGCGTTATACTCGACTCGAAACTGACATTCATTCCTCACATCAAGTATATCAAAACTAAGTGCCTGAAAACAGTGAACATCCTGAAAATACTGTCACACACAACATGGGGTAGCGACAGGAAATGCCTCACGAACCTCTACAGGAGCCTTGTACGATCGCGTTTAGACTACGGCGCTGTAGTGTATCATTCTGCTGCCCCCAGTGCACTCAAGATGCTCGACCCTGTGCATCATCTTGGTATCCGCCTTGCCACCGGTGCTATCAGGACAAGCCCTGTCCAAAGCCTCTATGTCGAGTCGAACGAATGGTCCCTTGATCTACAACGGTCATATTCTAATTTTAATTACTTTCTAAAAGTACATACTGATAAAGACCATCCTTGTTATTCTATCATCAACGATATGACCTCTGCAACACTTTTTCATAACAAGCCTGCAGCGAGAGAGCCATTCTCGCTCCGTGTGAGGAGGCTGAGTGAAGAAATGGACGTCCCGCTTTTTGAAAATTGCCTAATGGCTCCTGCTAAGCCGTTACCGCCGTGGTTGTGGCGCACCATTGACTGCGACACGTCATTTGTGGAGGTAACGAAGCACGCTCCAGAGGCCCACATTCGTATGCATTTCCTAGAGTTACAATTTAAGTACTCGTGCCCAGAATATTACACAGATGCATCTAAATCACATGCCGGCGTATCATATGCAGTCGTCGGCCCAAACTATTCGGAGTCCGATGTTCTCCACCCTCACACAAGCATCTTTACAGCAGAGGCGTATGCACTATGGTCCGCTGCGAAACACATCAAGCAGTCAAAACTACATAAGGCGGTCATATACACAGACTCATTAAGCGTCGTTAAAACATTGACATCATGCTGCAAACACAAAAATCCAGTAATTGCAGAACTTTTCTCTCTCCTATGTGCTATTTATGCCTCTGGCCAACATGTAACGCTATGCTGGGGTGCCTGGACACAGAGGTATTGACGGTAACGTGCTAGCAGACCGAATGGCAACTTCCTTAGATACAAGATCTTGCGACATATCCATGGGTGTTCCATTTGTTGACCTAAAGCCATATTTGCGGAAAAAACTGAGAACGTACTGGCAACATCAGTGGGACGCTGAAATTCTTAATAAGCTCCACGTGGTTAAGCCACATTTGGGGTATTGGCCATCACTGACCAACTCAAGACGAAGTGATGTCCTATTCTGTCGTCTGAGAATAGGGCACACTTATGGAACACATAGCTTTTTGTTGACTGGCGGTGAACATCCATTGTGTAGTAGATGTGGAGACACCCTCAGTGTTCAGCATGTCCTCCTGGAATGTCGCGAAGCACAAGCCGAGAGGAAAAGACACTTCCCCTTAGCGTACAAGCAGTGTATACCACTTCACCTAGCACTGTTTCTAGGCAGAGAACCGCTATTTGACATGAAGTCTGTCTTAGCCTTTTTAAATGACGTTCGTACACCCAATGTATTCTGCCCAAGAAATTCGTAGCACGGCCTCCTGCGAGAGGCCGCTGTTGCGATGTCAACCCTTGTTTATAGCACATGCCTCCGGCCCTTGTACTCAAGGTACCTGGTGAGGCTGTTGTGCTACTGGTCAACCATCACTTTTTTCATTTTTAAATACGTGTAAAGTTATCACAACCTTCCACCTTTCAACTCATAGCATACGCCACTTCAGTCACTATCATTATTTTATTACCTATATGTTTTACGCCATTTACAGCGACAGTTTTTAGGCCCCTTTACAGCCATGTTACATCTACCGTGAGAAACTCATTGCCCGCGTCATAACAGCCCATCGATTACATTACCACTTGTCATGGCGCTCTTTGGCCATACCTGGCCCTTGCGCCATAAAACACCACACATCATCAAGCTTCATCTCAGTCATTCAAAGGTAGCTGCATGCTGGTGTAAACTGGAGATCCTGCCATCTGTCTTGTCACTCCCATTTCTTGTTTAATGTCTATCGTGTGGCAATATATTACGAACAATATACCCGAGTTGTTTTCTCGTCTCATTTCTCATACGTTTTGAATAATTCAGTTCGCAAGAGGCAGTTAAGGCAAGGAGCTTCAGGCTGTCACAGCACACAAAGGCATCGGACATAGGCTTGAGGTTAAACAGCCTTTCAGTAGGCCCTAATGAGGCATGTATAAACGAAAGACCACCAGCAACGTTTTTCGTAATTTCTGCTTCAGTATGGGTTTCAGTGTACCATGCAGCAGCCTGCCAACCTTTTCCAAATGCACCAGCTGTTCTTGCACCCTGTCCCTCATATGTGCCTTCTTGGCGCCGGTCTGGAAAATAAGTATGCTGTTGTAATTGGTAGAAGTGTAGTGCAACATAATCTCGACGCATAGAACCGCTGACAGACAAAACAAACACCAACTTCCGACAGTGGCTGTTGAAAGTGGTTGTGTGTGTCGTTCGTCTCTTCTTGTGGCCGTATTCTTATATTGTGCTACAGTTGTTTGCATCCCAAGATCACAAACCAACAGGTGCACAGTGCCTTCCATGGTGCTGATACCGGAAGAAGCAAACACTAAGAGAAGCAAGTCTCTGTATTGGTTAATATGTTTATTGCTGGCGCAGTGTTGAACACACTTAATACTGCTGTGTAGAGGCCATGAACTTGCTTTGCAACGCCATGTGAGTGAAACTCAGGTTGCATACCGATTAAGAGAATATGATTAAGAGAATGCATGTTAACAGTGACAGTGCAAATGTGTCGCAGTGTCTTTTTATTCTCTGTGCGCGAAACCTCCTTCTTGCATCTGATACTTGCATGGTATTTTAACTAAATTGAAAATCCTTACACTTTATGCTACATCATACTAATCTTTAGACCTTACTCTTAATCAAGTTTCTATGCCTCTCTTTAAATAAACTGCTTTCCTTGTTTTGCTTCTGCAATTGTATCTAGTAACGGTTTGTGCAAAAGAAATGTGCCCATGGTGGTTTTTTTCACGCAGTTATGGACGAGAGAACGAACCAGTGGCCCGCGCCTGGTACAAGAGGACTAAGACATGCGATGTCGTCGAGCATGGCCTTGTTGTGCGGCCATCAACGTCGTGGCTGGGTGCAAGCCCTGATGGAGTGATAATAGACTCCGACAAAATTATTGAAATCAAATGTCCAGCACCTCAGACCCTCCAGAAGTACGGTAGTCTCAAAACACTTTTTATGAGTGGAAAGTACGATGTCAAATATCAGGACAGCAGGCTCATCTTAAGCAAGACAGGAAAAAACCGGTACTATTTACAAGTTCAACTGCAACTGTATTGTTGTCAAAAGAAACTGTGCGATTTTGTTGTGTGGGCACCCACTGAAGCTCATGTCATAGAGGTGCCCTATGATGCCGATTATCTTAATGAAATAATCCCCAAACTGGAGGACATTTATTTTACGCACTTGCTCCCAGCCATGGTTGATTCTAAATCAACTAGCTAAGTTTATCTCCTAACTATCCCCTCATGCTTGCTATGTTAAAAACTGCATTTCATTGCATAAATGCAGAGGTGAAGATGGAACTACGTGTAGTACACTGCCATGCTGCTGCCGCGTCCAGTACTTTCACGCAATCTCAGTGATTGTGAAACACACTTCAAGGTTGCTTTGCGCCATCTGGGACGACACAGAGGTCTAGATCAATTTAGTGTCAAATTTTTTGATAGTGGATGAGAAGTGTATGAGTGAAACCACTTCTTTACAGTTACACATGCACCGTGCTTCATGCCCAGAATGAATATATTGCGGAATTACTTACGAGTGAATTTTGAAAAAAAGTTGAAGGCAGCGTGCAAATGCATTGTACAAGAGGCCTTGGGAGGATATAACTGACATAGGTATCAGTATCACATCTAACACTATGCTTTACGCAGATGATTGTGATTTATATGGGGAATGCGCTGATCACTCGGCCCAGCCAACATTTCAAAACGATCTTGATTTAATTTTTTTCCTGGTGACAAAGTTGGAAGATGCCCTTAAACATTAGCAAGTGTAAACATAACAGGTTTACTGGCAGATTCGCACCACATCGCACTTATTTTCTTCTTAAACCAAGTCATTGAAGTGAATAAAATGTAGTACTGTGTGATTTTTTCGTCAACTCTAACCTGGAATGACACATTCATGACATCACACTTAGGGCAGGGCGAACTCCTAATCTTATTAAAATAAATTTTAAGCACGCACCGCTTATGGTGAGACAGTTTCTTTACTTTACCAACGTTCGCCCTATTCTGGAATACACGTGTACTGTATCGGACCCCCATACCCAAATACCAATTAAGATACTCGAAGCTATCCAAAATCGTGCGGCACATTTCGTGACTGGAAAATATTCCATTCCAAGCAGCATTACCGACATTAAACGTAGCCTGTATTGGAATGAGCCCACCGCACGTCAAAAACATTTTCGCGTCACATTCTTAGAAATGTTTTGCTGATTCGATCAGTCCTCGATAAAAATAAATATCTGCAGCCACCAACTTGTGAAAACGCAATGACCACCCCTTCAAGATAAAATACTTTCGCATGCACAGCTACATACGAGCAATCTTTTCCCGTGCACTATTACTGTGGAATTCGCTGCCCACCGACATTGTGCAGGCAGTATCGGAAACACATTTTCAGATTTGCTTTGCAATTTATGGATTGCAGTTTAGCCTATAGATCTTTTGTTTTCATCTGCTTCGCATGAAAATGTTACCTATGCGAGTTTTACATGCCATAGTCAGTGTATGTTGCGTTTTCACTTAGCAGCTTGCCAGTGTTTTTATTGTGTTCTCATTTTGTTTGGTTCGGTACCTCTAGAATAGATTTCACATTCCCTTTACGTGTCTTTACCAGTCATTGATTTGCATACCTACCGCTTTTTCTTTGATATGCTAATTCTGCTGACTGTGTTAATTGTACACCTTTTTTTCTTTTCTCTGATGCTCACTCATGTATGAGGTGCATACTTCGTGTCTTCATTATGTAATCCCCCCCCCTCTACTGTAATCCCCAAATGGGCGAAATGTAGGTATACTAATAAACATGTTTCCATGAATGAATCAATCAGTGCGGCACATTTTGTGTTGGTTCTTATTGCACACAAATATACACAGATTGTACAAAGTGAGTAGCCCTGCATCCCCTTTCACCCAGCAGCAACAGCACAGTTGGGTACATAATTAGGTGAAACAGGCGAGCAGGGAAAGGAAAATCTAAGTTACTGACTACATACTATGCAATAAGTCAAGATAACTACACAGAATCAATAATAATTCAATATAACTCTGTTAAAGAAATAAATTAGTACAAAAGTATGGAGGCTGATTTTAGGAAGGAAGTGTAACGAGTCTTCACTTAGTATTAAGTGTGCGAGGTAGTCAGCCAGCTTTCAAAAGCCATACATGTGCTTCATGTGCTGTACATGTGCTACATGCCAATACTTGCTATCTTATGAAGAGAAAAATGACTTAACCTTGGCTTCAGCAATGCTAGAATGTGCTTGTTACAGTGCTTGCAAAGCTAAAGACATGCCGTATAAACAGGACTAGAATGTGCTCTCGACATAGACATTTGCAAAAATAAACATAAAATGTGCACAGTGCTGCACACATGTGATGAGGAAAATGGCTTAACCTTGGCTTCGGCAATGCTGACTAGAATCTGCTTGTTACAGTACTTGCGAAGGTAAAGAAATGCCATATAAACATGACTAGAATGTGCTCTCGACATAGAAATTTGCAAAAATAAACATAAAATGTGCACAGTGCTGCATACATGTGATGAGAAAAATGGCTTAACCTTGGCATCGGCAATGCTGACTAGAATCTGCTTGTTACAGTACTTGCAAAGGTAAAGAAATGCCGTATGAACATGACTAGAATGTGCTCTCGACATAGACATTTGCAAAAATAAACATAAAATGTGCACAGTGCTGCACACATGTGAGGAGAAAAATGGCTTAACCTTGGCTTCGGCAATGCTGACTAGAATGTGCTTGTTACTGTACTTGCAAAGGTAAAGAAATGCCATATAAACATGACTAGAATGTGCTCTCGACATAGACATTTGCAAAAATAAACATAAAATGTGCACAGTGCTGCACACATGTGATGAGAAAAATGGCTCAACCTTGGCTTCGGCAATGCTGACTAGAATGCTTGGTGCAGTATTTGCAAATGTAAAGAAATGCCATATAAACATGACTAGAATGTGCTCCCGACATAGACATTTGCAAAAATAAACATAACATGTGCACAGTGCTGCACACATGTGATGAGAAAAATGGCTTAAGCTTGACTTCGGCAATGCTGACTAGAATGTACTAGTTACAGTACTTGCAAAGGTAAAGAAATGCCACATAAACATGACTACAATGTGCTCTCGACATAGACATTTGCAAAAATACACATAAAATGTGCACAGTGCTGCACACATGTGATGAGAAAAATGGCTTAACCTTGGCTTCGGCAATGCTGACTAGAATGTGCTTGTTACAGTACTTCCAAAGGTAAGGAAATGCCATATAAACATGACTACAATGTGCTCTCGACTATAGACATTTGCAAAAATACACATAAAATGTGCACAGTGCTGCACACATGTGATGAGAAAAATGGCTTAACCTTGGCTTCGGCAATGCTGACTAGAATGTGCTTGTTACAGTACTTCCAAAGGTAAGGAAATGCCATATAAACATGACTAGAATGTGCTCTCGACATAGACATTTGCAAAAGTAAACAAAATGTGCACAGTGCCGCACACGTGTGATGAGAAAAATGACTTAAGCTTGGCTAGAGTAATGCTGATCTCCAAAACGAAACCTGGTCTCAAAAAAGTAAACGCACAATGAATTGCCAAGTATTTTCCTTTTAGTTTGACTTAAGGATCGCAAGTCTTCGCGTTACTCAAAGAGGAGATGCAGAATGGGCACGAGCTTCACAGATGACTTTCAACTGGGTTTTTGATCAGAAGTGGCTGAAGGTTGCACAGACCAGCTATGGCAAGCAGTATGTCATCTACCAAGGGCCTCTTAGCAAAAATACTGCATGGAAACTGCTTTAGAATACGAAAACACTTCAGCCATCTTATGGAACGCTCCACGTGAACTCTCAGCCTAGCCAAACGTCGCGATGCCACAACATCCTGACAACTCATTTGCGGCCGCCCTTTCAAAAAACTTGGCAACGACAGTTTTACAATTCAGGCCTCTTACTGCACACAGAATCTCTCAAACGTGCTAGGATTCCCTGGTAAACTTCTTTGTTTACTGTCTGACCATGTGGCACACATTCCTGATGGACAATGCCCTTGCGGTAAAAAACAAAACTAACATCACCTTCATTTTTGACCGACTCATGCGTGCTTTTTTTAGACGAGGTGAACCTTAGGCCACCTACTGCGATGACTGCACTTTTGTTTCAACATCATACCATAAACCCATGTCTCATCGCCTCTTATGATGTTCTTAAGAAAGTTTTCATTGTCATCGGCAGCGGCGAGCAGTTCCTGGCTGATTTCAACACTGGTCTGCTTCTGTTCGTCAGTCAACAAACGTGGCACGAATTTTGCACTGACACGACGCATCCCAAGTTTGTCAATCAAAATTTCATATGATCCTACGCTGATACCCACTTCGTCAGCGACATCTCTAACAGTCAAACGACGATTTCCACGATTCACAGTTCGAACTCTCTCGACGTTTCAAGTTTTCAAGTTTATTCATCAGCGATGTCAGTTTTACAGAGAAGTGCATACATAATTAGTATATACACAGGGAGTCCCAAAGTTAAAAACTGTGTAACTGTGTGAAACGTGGTCATCATCTGTGGATGTGGAAGTTCGTACAGGCTTGTGATCGTCACCGACCGGCATACTTCCATTTAAAGAACGCTAGAACCAATCATAGCACTGCGTGCGACTCATACAGTCCTCCCCGTATGCTTGGCTAAGCAATTGAAATGTCCCTGTGAAAATTTTCCCAAGTTTGTAGTAGAACTTCACACACACACGCTGTTCTTCCCATTCCTTCATTGTCACTTTGGCACCAATCCGAAACAGCTTCTTCATATGCTCACTTCAGCGGCTGTAGGTCGCCAACTAACGGTCAGAGCGAAACACGGCAAATGGCAGTTTGTTGTCTAAACCTGCCGGTTGGCGCCTTATTTCAAAAGTTTCGCTCCTTCTTGAACACAACTCATATGAGCTGAGTTTGACCACAAAGTAAGAGCAACTCTGATAGTACATCTGTGAAGCCCACAAGGCTCCCATTGGCACTAGTACGTGAATTAATAACGGATGTGGAGTACGGACAGAATGTTCATGGTGTTTGTGCTGCATATGATATTTGAATTATTCAATAATTTATTTGGGGCATTGTGTATCTTTGGTCTCGTGCAGTGCGACAGTCTCGCTTAGTTGAACTCACAGCAAGATGAGAGCTTGCTTTGGCGGCGAAAAATTTTGGGTCCAACTTATTGGGTCAAGCGAAGCCTGGTGGATTTAAACGGATTTCGGGCGCTTGCACACCATGTGGTGCTTTGTCGCTGGGAATGACTCTTCCAGATCGGTGCTGAGAGAAGGTTGTGAAATCCTGATCTACTTTCAAAATTGTGGACTTCAGCGAAGGTTTAGTGATTTGATGGCTGCTTTCGTGCTTTTATTATATAAGGCAGGTGCGTTGATTTGTTCGCTAGACCCGATGACTCTCAGTGCGAGCACGGCGCTTTCCCGTGCCCTGTGGTTGTGTGTGTGCTTGTGTGTTCCCAGGGAGAAGGCCACAACGAAGTTAATACCGAGACTTCAAGCTCGAGTGTGCCATCGGCCATCACTTCAAGAACAAACCCCGAGGTCGCGACTGACCACCGACGCTTCGGGCAACCTGACAGCTGCTCACCCTCAGGTCGAATCTTCTGGCGGCGGAGGAGTCGGTTGCGTCCCGAATCGGCAGGGCGTATTCTTTGGTTGTTTGTATCGAAGCAGCCCCTTTCATCACCGTCGCCCAGACTGCGACGGTGCCCGACGGTGACGGGCAAACAAGCGCCCCAAATCGTTAGTGCGCATCGGTATTGCCCCCGAGGCAGCCCCTTTCATCTGCTCCGTCCAGATGGCGACAATGCCTGACACCGACCATGACAAGCTGACCGTCACAGAGATGCCACAAATTGATGTGAGAGGCCAACTTCGTGAAATTACTACCATGGGAACGGTGACGATCTTGGTTTGCCAGATGGCCACGCAGTCGCGGCAAATGAGAGGGCGCAACATTGCGGAGTTCTGTGGA
Organism: Dermacentor silvarum; assembly: GCF_013339745.2. Lineage (NCBI taxonomy): Eukaryota > Metazoa > Arthropoda > Arachnida > Ixodida > Ixodidae > Dermacentor > Dermacentor silvarum. Next base: position 72,172,059 of record NC_051155.1, read on the forward strand.
CAATACAACCCCTCTGATTGGCCGCACCGAGGTCATCAGATTTCCTAGTCTGATCAACTAGGGAAAACGACTGCTTTTATGTGGACACGTTTGGTTCAGTGGGTGTGTCCTGATGTGTTGTGATATGTGCTCAGACAAGTAGTGAGTTGAGAATTTCAAAGTGCACCCCCATGGAGTGGGCTTCCATATTTGGAGCCACTGTAAATATGTAGAATAAACCATTTTTCTTCTCCCTCTTACTCCCGGACATACTCATCCCTTTGGCTGATGGATCACCAGCCTAAACGCTACCCCGAGGCCCAACAAGCCCAACAGGCTAGCTGTTTACATAAACTCGACAGGCATATTCAAGCCCGACAAGCTGACTCGATCTGATTCTGTTGGGTGCATGCTAACGCCCTGAAAGGTGAGAAAAACCGTCAAGCGGCTTAGGTAGAGAGTACTGTGTAGCAGCAAGCATAACTGTTGCTGAATTGTCCTTGAATTCATTCACATTTCATTCAATAGAAACATTCTAAACACATGAAAAATTATATTTAATGCAAACAATCATTAAATTCTCAGTTCTACAACAGGCATGCGCACGAGAGTACTCCTTTCAGCCGACGAGGGAGACTGACCAAAAGCTTTATTGAACTCCTTTAAACTCCCCTATCGGAAGGGCTAACGTGTGATACCAAATGCATCTCCCTCGAGATAAAGATGACTAAGTTCGAAGGAGTTTGCAGGTGCCCATGTGACAGGGGTACTAAACAGCTCAGTGTGTGCGCTTTCGCGTGCTTGCTACCTTAACGCACTGTAGGTAAAATACAGATGCACGAGCCCTGAAAACCCAAGCTCAAGTCATTTTGTGACCCAGAAGAGGCAAAAACGACACAATTCGAGTCACTATTTTTTACTAATACAAAAACAGCGCACTCGCAATACAATGTGCATGTAACTTCGATGTTATTATTACAACTACACACATCATATGGATCACCATACAGGGTTCTAAAAATAGGCTAAATTTTTCCTCTAGAAATAAAATAATGCAATATGTTTTTGCAGTGCTAGGTTTATGACTCCTGCGAGGGCATTCTGTAAAATTTTAATAAATATCTACGAACATTTTTAATGCCCTTAAAATTGGCCAAGTGTCTTCGGGATTCTATTACGAATTAAATGCGCAATGTAGATGCACATTTGTTGCGTTAATTTGTAATAGACTTTTTTAAAAACTTGTCAACAAAATTTCACCTTCGTCGCCTTATCAAAATGGCCCCATAAGGCCGCGGATCTCGGTCAGTGAGAGTAGCTTGCTGGAAAAGAAAAGTTTGGCAACTTAATATATATATATATATATATATATATATGTTAAGTTGCCAAACTTTTCTTTTCCAGCAAGCTACTATCACTGACCGAGATCCGCGGCCTTATGGGGCCATAGCAGTTCCGGTTGGTAGACCGACCTTAGAAGGTAGGTCCACCGACCTAAGGCATCCTAAGGCCTAAGGTAACGGCGAAGTTGCGCTTCTCATTTTTCTAAATACGCTTGGCCTATTGAAAAATCCAGTTACTACTACTACTACTACTACTACTACTACACACACACACACACACACACACACACACACACACACACACACACACACACACACATACACACACTGTGGGCGGCATCAGTCGAATTTCCTTGGGCCAGTAGTTCTAAAAATGTATAATTACCAAAAGTATGTCTGGCAGTATCCAAAGTTTTAGTACTGGAGTGATTTGCAAAATCTTAGTGGCAAAAATGCTGTTCTCCCCTTCTAGTGAGTTACAATTCTTTTTTTCTCAATATCCGCGCTGCGTGTCGCAAGACAAAGGTTGAATGATTCTTTTCTACGGAGGCATTTGCCCACCTAATAAAGAAATTTTCGCTGAAAACAAACAGTCGGGACCCTCCAATGCCTGTCCTTATCTGCACACACCCTATATAGCAAGTTCCCAACGCCGCCATTGCTCACTTCCTAGTGGAACTCTTTTTTTTTCTTTTTTTCTAATGATTTCAACTTGTCTGTCTTCCCATCTTGATCTTGCGTTTCATCAAGAGTTACAGTAGGCGAGGAGAAGACTGACGATTTCCTCCCTGAGCTAAGGAATAACACGTAACCTCTTTTATTGTGTTTCTCTTGCGACACTGCTCTCAACACCATATTACGTACCGACAACAAGAAAAAAGAAAAGAAATAAAGAGGCTGATCAAGGAAGTTGCAAGCATCAGCCTATGATTTAATCTGATACAGGAGAGTTCGTGAGCAGAGACGCATGACTACGCCGCGTAGTCAACAAATGTGATGCATACCAACAAAAACATGACGCATCACTGCAAAAAACTTCATTTACCTTTCCTGGAATAAAAACCACGGTGAATTTCCATGCGAGCCAAGCAGTCATTTTTCCTTTTTCCATGCAAGCCATCTGCTACTCATGGACGCCATGTTTGAAACGCATTAGAGGTCCCTGGTGACAGGAATTGAAACTAATGGCAACTGAACACCCTATCAAAATGCGTAGAACGTGTGTTCTAGCAAGCTATGGGAAAAACCTTGCTTAACCGTGCACTTAAGTGTCATAACGATCATATTAAGTATTTCAACGCCGTAACAACCGCAACATACACACTGAATGGGGAAAGACTAAAAAAAAAAAAGCGCTTCCTGGCGTTTTTTAGCTAAGTTTTAGAATAGCAAAAATTTATCCAAGACCATTGGTTTAAACCTCTGCTGGCGAAAGCTGGCCATTAGTTGCGTGTCGTTGAAAAAAAGATATTCATATATATATACACACAAAGAGGGCAAGTGGCATTTTCGTGCAGAAACCGAAACGTCCTCGCGCGCTTCACGCGCGCTCACTGCCGCTTCATTCCCCCCCCCCCCCCCTCCTGTATTCCGCGCTTGCTTCAAAAGCTAATTTGCGTCGTCGCAGCCATGCTGAGATCATGACTTAATCCTTCCAAAACCATTGTTCTTTATCGCGTTGCGGCCAGCTTTTTTTTTTTCCTGCGGTGCCGATAGCGTGTGATCACAGCTATCAAATCCAGCGTACGGGGAGCACTGGTGTGTGGTATAAATTTTCACCACCAGTTAGCGAAATTGAGCCGGCTTTCTTGGTAACCCGAGTGTTCCGAGTGTCAGCCCATGGCTGTCACCCGCGTGTAAGCCACGAAACTTCTCCAGCACAGGGAAGGGTAAACCGGTGAAAAAGTGCGCGGGGGATGCGCGGGGGGGCACAAGTCGGATGCAGACGCAACCGACTTGGCACTATCAACAACGTGGCACATCAACTTCGTGATACTGTCAACAATTTACCCACCCCCAACCGCAAAGTGCGTCGAAAAAGTAACCGAAACATTAAAATAGCCGCGAGCAGACAACTGTGAAACCGAAACCACTGCGGTTTTTTTTTTCAATAAAATAATACTGCCAAGACGGAAACAACCAAAAAAGTGCACGGCAAGCGATGCGCTTTCTGAGCCTTGTGTTCCCATCGCTTATTTATTATGTTTGGTTACAATTTAGTTCAACAAGTGACACTTACGTCACACGCTAGCGCGGAAATAAGTACGCGCGCTTTTGGGTTTTGGCGCACTTTATCCACGTGTTGTGTCAGTTCCCGACTCCCGAGTTCCAGCGACCGAGTTGCTCCAGCGAATGCGCTAAGCTGCAATCGCAGGACCCTAAAGCATCGATTTTGGAGCTCTCAGTGAAGATTTATTAAAGAGTGGTACAAGGAAGGTGCGTGTGCACAATGTCGTGCAAACTATCCGGCGACCAGTTAGAGGTTGCGGCTGAAGAAATCGCGTGCGACATGGACTGCACAGATAACTTTTCGGTGTCTGGATCAGCTTCCTCGCACAACTTCGGCAATACGGAGTACGCAGAAGACACTGCAGCGTCGACATCCGATGTGAGAGTCCTGCGAAAAACATCGCAGATCCAGCATCTGCTGAAGAATGGATGCAGCAGTACAAGGCGGCGACCAACACGTCATGGATTGTGAAATACAACAAAACGAACTGCACAAGGTGAGTACCATTATATCAGTTCGACAAAACAATGCTGCATCTAAATAAACTTATATGATAGCTTTCAAAACATTTTGAAGTGAACCTATAGGCGAAGTTCCGCAAGTGCGCTCTCCTCATACCTAGTTTGACCCAGCCACGATGGCGGTTGTCGGGTCAGATTCGCGAGTTAAGATGTCAGCATGCAGACTGCTGACATCATTCCTGCCGCAGCATCTTAACCGTGTAATGCCCAAACACAGTTCCACATGACGGGAAATTGGAAGAAATTGTTGCATTCATTCAGGCCCATGGAGAGAACATTATACGGAAAACAAAAGTGTTTTTTTGAGTTGCAGATTAATTACTGTACTAATTAATTAGCAAATGATTTGTTGCACTATTCACAGCTCAAAGTTCACTCCAGCATAGTAAAAACGCAACTATGGGCTTTGTAGGTTTCCCGCTCTTCAATCAGCATTTTGAGGCATCGAACTCAGCGTAGCATATATTATACGTTCGGCATTAAATGTGAAAACGCGTGTCTCAGAGTTAAGAGTGCCACTAGCTGGAACACGGCCACCTTGGTTAGAATAAGTTAGATATGTGGAAAAGCCTGCTTACGGAATTTTGCTCATGGTCTATTATGTAAAAAAAGGGAAGAAAACACATTTGGTAAAAATGCATAAAACTTTTACTTTTACACTCTCTATATACATTAATTTTTACTGGCTGGCTTATTGTTTATGCACTGAATGCAGAAAAATGTGTTATGTATTACTGTGCATGCAGTACGCAGGACAAACTTTCATTATCATGAGATAGTAAGGGTTGTCGAAAATGCGCAATAGCAGGGCTGTGCGAATACAGTACTTATGAATATTATGCTATTAGATATTCGCTTCGAAAAAAAGAAAAAACTAGTATTCCATTTTCCAAGTGTAATTATCGGATCCATTGATACAGCTTCGCCGCAATAAAGGTATGTCATGCGGTGTAGCATATCTGCCGTGCAGTGAAGCACACCAGGACTGCAAAGGGTCACTGTAACGGAACATAGTATGCGTTTACGTGAGTGCACGCGCTGCCTCCGGTCACAATACGAACACCGAGGCGCATAATAAGTGTAACCGAGACGCCTAATCAGAATAAAAGCACTAGCACGGCACTGTATTCTGTTTAAACTTGTCATTGCAATAGTTCACTTTTAAATTTTGTGTTCTCATTGATATCCTGCATGCACGAAAGCAGTCTTGCTATTAATTAATGTATTTATACCGTTGACATTTATTTAACGAGTTTTACTGAAAGAAATCTTGTTCTCATTCTTCCACAGAACAAGTAATTACAATATGCAGTAATTACACTTCGTAACCCAGTTTCTTTCTGACAAATAAAAAAAAAGTTAAATCATCCTTTAATTCATTGGAGTTTGAAGCGATTTCTCTGCACAACAGCTATGCGATATTCGATTCGAAGATATTCGTCCCAAATCACTATTTGCTTCTAATTCCGATCGAACTCAAAATCCACTATTCACAAATGCCTACCAATTAGATCATAATATAATATTACGTGATACACTTGAAAAAATGCATAAAAATTTAGTTTTACGCTCTAAACAAAATTTCCTTATTTCCGCCACTTTTTACTTCGATAGATTACTGTTCATGCACTGAATGCAGGACAATGTGGTATGTATTGTGCAGTAAACAGGCCATTTTTTATTCTCGTGACATACTAAGGGTTGTGTACATGCATGATAATATTCTGAGTTAAATGATTGATGAAGAGACAAAAGTATTGCATCTGCACCTGCAATGCTTACAGTGTCAGACACAAGTTATTTAAAACATTACACTTATAAGTTAGACCGTTTGCAAAAAATAAACACATTTAATTCATGACATCAGGGTGCATGCTACATTGAAATTACAATTCTATTTCCATCCAGTTCTGTAATTAGCACTACTTTTCCGATATACATATTTAAAATGTACGGCAAAATCCATATATGTTGCAGTTACTTTTCTACCTCTGTGCTGATTTTACACACTATGATCAAGTAACTGTGACACCTTTGCATTTTGCTTCAATTTTTATTATATGTACAGTACATATATTATGTAAATATACAACACGATCTTATGTGAGACCAATGGCCAAAAGATAAGACATCATATACGTACTGCAACGCATGACCACACTGTAGGTAATTATCAACTGCAGTCCCGTCTCGAGTGAACACTAAATCAATGTATCTCTACATGAGCAAGGAGTCGTGTTCAGTTTGCAATAAACACTGCACATACACATCAGCACAATACCAGGGTAATTTTATGTGACTATAAAACTCCTAAGACTATAAACCCCTAAGGTCCCTGCACCAGGGCGAGAAGGGAATTTGTGTTATCAGTTGGTGGCTGTAAAGTGCCATCCAAGGATTGTTTTGTGGCTTGATTTTTCAATGTGAATATAGTAACACCAGCGGTAGAGCACAATCACTGATGTGAAGCGACCATGCCACAAGGATACTACTCTTCCCCAAGCACAGGCTTTCTAGTGCCTCAGTAAGAATGAGAAGTATGGGATTCAAAAGTAGCTGGAGGAAGTGATGAATCTATTACTAGATTGTAGGTGCCCTACTTGAATGAGCGGAAAATTGTGGCTCTCCTATTCACGACAGCTTTTTATACACGTCGAGAATGTTTTATTTTGGAACAAAGTTGTTTAGTGCCTTTGTAATCGAAAGCAACAGATTATACAGTCAAGCACCAGCTAAACCATATGGCAAACTGCACTAAGCTATACCTTGTTGCCGCGATTTCCAGAACTAAGCTTACGCTAGGCAGGTTAAATGTGACACATTTTATGTTATCTAAAATTTCATCATGCACGAGGTTTCTGCTGGACAGCATTTTCATATTTCCAGTACATCTGTATTTACCATTGACGTGTGTGGTTACATTTCACCTGCAGGATGGTCTACCACAAGGTCTGGTATTGCCAGCATAGCAAGCGCAACAAGACTGCAGCAGGCCGCCATACTGACTGCCAGGCAAGGGTGGACATTAAAATTTAAAAAGTTAACAAAAGCACAAAAAAGTGATGAATTCTTGCGCAAGTCAGTACCGCTGCCTGCTGTGGTCAAGTTGAATGAAAAACACAACCACAGCACAGAGTCCGCCGATGCCGTCCGTTTGCTACGGCCAAACCCTGAAACAAGAAGTGCCTTTTCTGGGTACTTTGAGGAGGGCATGACTCCAGCAGAGGCAATTCAGCATCATGAACGGCTGCGGTTCGTCAAGCCTGATGGCCCATTTCTTCTCGCTAATGGAAGCATAAACCCTAACAGCAAGAGTGTTTACTCCTGGCATCAAGAGTGGAGAAAGGCCAAATACGGACCAGCAGGGAATCCTGTGGCAAAGCTGCTGGAGAATTCTAGTGGACGAATACACAGCTAGGGGTAAGCTTCTTAAAGAAAATGATTTCTTAGATTTTCTCTTGTGCTAATATTGATGCCATACGACAAAAGGCAAATGAGTGCTCAGCATTTTGCTTAATTCTGCTTAAATATAAAATAAAAGTAATCAAAAATAATGAACCGTTCCTAATGCAATAGGAGAAAACTTCAGCAGAGGTGCTTAAGACTGATTACGTGTGAGAATGCGAAAGCATTATAGCCCCTTTGATAAAATACCTTTAGTCAACCGGAAGGCTGCGATGTGATGTATTTAATCACGCATGCACGCACTAGGCACACCTTTAGTCAGCCAGAACCGTAGAGCCACTCTGGTGTCTGGGAAGCATTCCTTTAGTCAGCCAAATGGCTGCGACATGACATGTGCAATCATGCACGAATTAGGCAAACCTTTAGTCAGCCAGAACCGTGGAGTCGGGGACCCCACAGGGTGCGTTTCCCACCGAGACTGAAATTTTCTTCTCATGGCCATTAAATTTGCTTTGTTTACAGGAACCTTCCTGACAAATGTGACATCAGTCCGAGCATTTTTTGCGTGTTCTTACTCTTTGCGGCGTTGGCCATTTTTGGTACCATCTTTCGGTCACGCCTACGGATTTTCGCGTATGGGGCACAATGCTTTTGCATTAATATGGTGCACCTAAATCTTGCTGTAAAACACTGCTCATGGATTCTGTTTATGTACACCTAGCCAGCATATCATAGATACCAGCACTTTATTAAACGGCAGCTGAAGCACTTCTCACAAAAAGTGAGCTTTCAACGAATTATAGTATTTCATCCTCTGAATAAGCAAATAGATTAACAGGCCAGAAGTCACTGCTAGTTGCTTTAATTTAGCAAAAACAAGCCGCAGCGTGTGCGGGAGATGCCGCGAGTCGTTTAACGGGCTCTGATGGCAAAGACGATCGTGGCGTCACCTTAGGCTAACATCGGCGAGGAGCGTGATTAGAATAATGCGCTCACGTGACCCCTGTATTCACATCATCCTCACGCTATCCTCGGCGCATGAAGGAGGCGGAGCTTCAACGAAATTTTAAACCGCGATTGTGGCACTGCTACGCACATAATCAAGAGAATAACTGCAGGAGTTGAATTATACTGTGTCAGCCTTCCAAACCTCCGTAAATCTTTCAATTCTAAAACGTCTTCAGCTTCCCTTTAAGGCCTTATGCATCTCATCATTCAGTCGACCTTCAATGTCTTCAAGTGAAAACGCATCAATACGAAAGGTACAAACACTATCATCACCAATGGCTTGTACTCGTACCCTGTAAGCAAACAAGATGGACAATAAAGAGAGTTAAGATGGATGACAAAGCAAATTAAGTGCATGATTAAGCGAATTACTAAACGGATGATTAAGCAAAGTAGGAGTAGCGCTTTAGACTAATATAATTAAGAGGATGACTAAGCGAACAAACAGGATGACTTGCGCATTAGACTAATAAAATTAAAAGGATGACTAAGCGAATTAAGTGGGATGACTAAGCGAATTGAGGGGGTTGTGTTCATCATGTGTCCATGTTTAATGCATTGGCACTTGGGCTTTCGCCTTCAAGTCGTCTTAGGGATAACATAAGAGACCATGTGAATTATTTCTTCATAACTGGAAGAATTGAGGCTGAAAAAAATTTTCGACAAGTATCTAACAAAACGATTAAGTAACAGAAATCTTTTCAACAGCTTCCTATGAAAACGAAAAGAAAATTAGCACATTAACTCGAATGTTATGCTTGTATCACAGCAACTTAGCTGCCATTAATTTTGTACCTTCTGTGGCAAATATGCAGGAGCAGATGTCAGCGCTTGCGAAGCATCAGATGGTGGCTGAGCAGCACTGGTCACAACACCCATCATGCGCCGTGCCGAGACCCTGGAATCTGCACAGAACATCATTTTTGTAGATTCCACATCATCGTGCGATGTAGATGGGAACATTGCTACAATACTGCTGACAGCAACCAAAGCAGGCGCAGTTCCTGTAGCTGTGCTTATTCACCGCGGCCAGAGTAGAGAAGCCTATAGGCTTGCCTTCGAACTTCTCAAGCAGAAGTATCCAAAATGCTTTGGAAATAACGAGGTAAAACTCTTTGTATTTTATTCACAGCATGCTATGTCTAACAATATCGAAGCATGATCCAAGGCAACTGTGAAACTGAAATCTCAATCTTAGAAAAATGTAGGCACTGCTCTCAAGACCTGGCAGTCATCACTCGGCAGGTAGCTGTATAAATAACCAATAAGTAGGGCTCCGTGTTTTCGGAGTTTATTTTTCTTGAAATTCGGAGGGTGTTTTTCGGAGTTTATTTTCTGGCGGAAATTCGGACTTTGTCGGAGTTTATTTCTCGTGAATCCCCAATTTAACGAAATTCGGAGTTAAATTTTGCATTATTTTCAATACTCCAAAATCTTAGATGAAATGATATCTTAACACATCATCATCAGAACACACGAAGCGTATTTTAGTTGTCTGGAAGGTTTGAACGCACAAACCCATATACACAGAAGCACAAATACTTGAATACAAAACACCTACGTTTGTGCATATTATACAATCTTAAAGCTTGTTGTAGACGCAATCATACTTTACGAGGTTGCTGTCACGGATGGAAGCACGCTCCTTTCGATTGATGATTCTCAGCTTTGAAAATGCCCTTTCAACGTTTGCGTTAGAAGACTCAGCGCGCAGCGAGAAAGCACTGGACAGTGTGATGTCTCCAGAGCGACAGGGGTTCAACAATGTTACTGATCAATTAGCTTTGATAGTTCGCAACATCACTCATGAGTTGGCTCATGTCGCCAGTTTCAAGATGTTTAGAACGCTTGGGGTAACTCATGCTTCACATTTAGATTCACCATTTGAACAATATACCAATACGATTGACTGGTGTACTGAAGTGCATCGAAAAGGTTCCTCTCCACGTTTCAGCGACAGCAGCGTAGTATCCTTGAAGGTCTGCGACAGTCGTTGAGCGGTCATACGTCTTTTTGTTAAGCCCTTTGTTAAGAAGCCTTTGTTTAATGTGCGATGCGTGTGGTCTACGATACTGTTGACGTGAAGTAAAGTTTATATCGGCCAAACCGGCTGATGTAACAATGACTGCTTAGAACATGCCCTTTTGATATAGAACGAAACAGGGTCATACTGGCCGTTAAAATCGGAGTTTATCGGATAAATCCGCATTGGCAAAAATTTTACCGGATTTTTTCGGATTTATCCAAAAACACGGAGCCCTACCATTAAGGTAGCTTTGAATAGAGCAAGGTGACAGATGCAACAGCAGTTCAAATGCTTTGGTATATGTGCAACTGCTAAAAGCAGAACAATCGTAACACTACAAGGCGAAGATGTCCCAAACCTCAAAGAAACATTGAGGGAACATTGAGTGACAACCAGATTCTGCACATAGCAGGGCCAGAACTTGCACATTCTGGTGGGGGCACGAACCACACGGTACGGTATGTGTACCTATTTATTGTGAGGAAGGCAGCAACAGTTGCGCCAATGCACATATAATGACATCATTACTTATCACATTGAGTTAGGACGTTTATAATGACCTTTTCGAATACCAAATACAGCATTATTACCATACGCTGTGGCTTAGCAGACCTGAGGGAATACAAAAATGCTGAGTGAGGAGCGAGGTAGTCTTGCAATTGTCTGCTCTCCCCCCTTTTTTTGTTTAATTTATTCACCTGTTTGATCTTAAAGGGCTACACTGCCTCCCAAGGTACTAAAGGGTCAACCATCGAAGAAGTTCACATCGTCTCATTCCAGAAAGACGGAAAAGCAATACAATCTGTGACACCACGTTGTCACTGTAGCCACAAAGTTGCACAAAATTCAAAACAAAATATTTTAAAATTTATTTTCCCCCTCACTAACCAGACTTTTCCCAACAAATAATTGAAACAAAAGGGGGGGGGGGCGAGAGGCTGGCTCTAAAGGAATATTTTATATGAATAATCTGATTTATTGCTTTTACTCACTGTTCAGCTATGAATTAGCATTGTACAGCGAAAATAGTAAAACTGCAGCCTGTTCTGCACTGCGTTTTTCTTTACCTCTAACAGGTGTATAAGGACACTAGGTAATTCATCCATCAGGACAGCAATGACATACTGCTTAAATTATTGTGATGACCTTGAGTTTACAGTGTTATAAACCATTGTGTTATAGTGTTATGACCTTGAGTTATACATACACTGTCAGCCAAGTTTAATAGTCTATAAATAAAGCATAGCATAGTACAAAGGTAAACGAACAGATGCATTATGGAACAAACTGGGTTCACTTATGGCACAGAACAACAGAAAGGAACCAGTGACGAAAATCTTACCTGGTGGGGGAACAGTCAGTGGTGATATTATGGTAAACAAGCTTAACGACAATTTTGTGTACCAAGATTTTGATGCTGCGCCACACGCATCCTACAAAACTCTACATCCTGCTAATGTAAACACATTATTTTTAGAAGCAACAGTAAAATATGAAGTTCATGCTGTTTTCTTGGGCCTCATGAACAGCCGTAGCTGTGATGCTGATGGGCTGTAAGTAAGGCCAGTCAAATACGTAATTGATAAAATTGCTCCGGTGCTAACATATATATTTACCTTATGTATTTCAATTGGTGTTTTTCCATCCAAAATGCAAGTAGGTCGTGTAGTGGCTTTATATAAGAAAGACGACAAAAAGACGTCGCAAATTATAGACCAGTGCCAATATTGCCCGTCTTTTCCAAAGGTTTCGAGAAAATAATTTATAATCGACTATATCCCTTCCGTAACAGTACATAATAATTAAATGTCAGTACGGGTTGTTAAAAAATCGATCAACAGGCCTTGCTCTTCTCGACCAGACAGAATCTATATTGGAGAAATTTGAAGAAAAACAATTTGTTCTTGAATTTTTTTATTTTATGCAAGCCTCTGATTACATAAATCGTAAAATTTTATTTGATAAATTAGATCAGTATGGCATCCGCGGGCTTCCCCTGATGCTACTCAAAAGTTATCTTTCAGAAAAACGTCAGTTTGTATCGATGAATGAAATACGGTAGTACCAGACAGAAAGCAAATAATCGCGGGAGTACTTCAGGGCAGCATTCTCGGGCCTTTGATATTTCATTTATACATAAATGACATAGTTCACATTTCTTCAGAAGTTAAATTTGTAATTTATGCTGACACCAACATATTTGTTTCGTCTTCATCAGATGGTGATCTTTTTCACAAAGTTAATGCCATTTTAGAATTTTTTAGAATTTTTAGAATTTTAGGAATTAAGCACGCGGGCAGCTAATAACCAATTAAAGATATATACAAAAAACAAAGATTGTAATTTTTCATTCTATAGGTCAACAAGTTTCCGTGAAAAGGTATCCTTGTTTTTCGATGCTCAGAGATAGAGCTAGTTAGCTCTACTAGGGTACTTGGTGTGCATTTTTCAGAATCACTGCAATGGGATGAGCATGTCAATGCGATGTTACAAAAGTTAGGTGCGATAACGGGAATGCTGAATGGAAACCGCAACTTCATTCCGAAGTCAGTAAACGTGTTGAATTTATAATGTCCTGCTTGCTTCTTATCTAAACTACCGCCATTTGGTCTGGGTGACAACTGCAGTCAAACTTCTCGCGGCTCTTAGCAATGCAAAACATATTTTTGAAAATAATTGAGAATGTGTCAATTCTGCATCCTACTGCGCAGTTATACTAAATTGTAGCGCAAGACACAGATCAGTACAAATTGTTACATGAATATTGTTATGCAATCTACAAGGATTGCACAGCAACCTTTGTTTTCCGCAAGAAACGCAGAAAGATACCTATCAAGAAAAGAGTCATGCAAGGAGACAATCTCTTCAATGCTATTCACTGCATGCTTAGAAGAATTATAAAAGCTCTTAGACTGGGAAGGCTTAAGAGTTACAACGGCTAATATCTCAGCAACCTTCGGTTTGCAGATGACATTGTCCTGTTCAGCAACAATGGGGACGCATTACAACAAATGACTGAAGACTTTAACCAAAAGAGTGTTAGAGTGGGGTTGAACATTAATATGCAGAAGGCAAAGATAATATTCAATAGTCTGGAACGGGAACAAGTATTCAGGATGGCCAGTCAGCCTCTAGAGTCTGTAAGGGAGCACGTTTATGTAGGTCAATTACTCACAGGGGACACTGATCACGAGAAAGAAGTTTACAGAAGAATAAAATTGGTTTTGAGTGCATACGGCAGGCATTACCAAATCCTGACTGGGAGCTTACCACTGCTGTTGAAAAGAAAAGTGTACAATCATTGCATTCTACCGGTGTTAACATATGGTGCAGAAACTTGGAGGTTAACAAAGAAGCTCGAGAACAAGTTAACGACCACACAAAGAGCGATGGAACAAAAATTCTTAGGCCTAACGTTAAGAGACGGCAAAAGAGCGGTGTGGATCAGAGCGAACTGGGATAGCCGATATTCTAGTTAACATTAAGAGGAAAAAATGGAGCTGGGCAGGCCATATAATGCATATGATGGATAACCGATGGACCATTAGAGTTACAGAATGGATAACAAGAGAATTGAAGCGCAGTAGAGGACGGCAGAAAACTAGGTGGGGTGATGAAGTTAGGAAATTTGCGAGTGCAAGTAGGAATCAACTAGCACAAGACACGGGTAATCGGAGATCGCAGGGAGAGGCCTTCGTCCTGCAGTGGACATACATATAGGCTGATGATGATAATTCTCTCTTCATGGGGTTAGCAAATCTCCATCCGAAAGAAGTATCTATCGAAGCTCTTCAGTTGTGCAACATTCAATTTACCTCAGGCAACGATTCTGTGGCTACAGAGCATGCTAAAGAATGAAAAATAACCGCTCGAGTGCATGCATGCTTTTTACAAATCAGTACTCATTATGACTTGCACTGAAAAGTGACCAATGAGTTGTCGCTGCATATCAGGTCATAATAAAAAATGATACAGCACGTGCTATTTTTGTCATGCACAGGCACCTGGTGCGTTCATATCGGACAACGCCAGAGCAGAAAAGGATGCCCTGCGTGACGTATGGCCCTCTGCCAGGCAGCTGCTGTGCCAGTTTCACGTGTTGCAAGCAGAGTGGCGCTGGCTCAAGTCAGCACATAACATAGGGAAAGAGGAAAGACGTCAGCTGATGGCAGCCTTCCAGAAGGTAGAGCAAAGTTTTCAGATAATTAATACCTTTAATGCGTAACCTTAAATACTAACGGTTAAGCAGTAAGAAACGTAAGATATTAAAGACTTGATGCAGTGTCATCATAAACTCTGGCGTGAAACCATGAACTAATGAAGTCATGTATTTATGAAGTCTAGTTTTTCTCAGCTTAAATAATTTTTGTGCTCTAATTTGATCTTAGACTGTTAGGTGAATGTTGGCTCATAATGCTTGGATTTGAGGAGGCCTTAGTTTGCTCATTAAACATGGTTTATTAAATACGGCACTTTAAGCATTAAACAGCTACAGCAAACAACGAGGTGGCTACAGGAACTTGTGAGAACTGTTCACATTAACAAAACTTTAGGGGCACAACTTTTATCTAACAGCTGCGCTATGCAATGTGGATTCCTGCTTCAAGTGATGTGCACTTTACAAACTTTACAATGTGTATAGTACTTTGTAGGTTGTAAAGTGCTATGCAGTGTAACATTAGGTAAAGAAATAATGCACAGAAATGCACCATGGACCAATGGAACATTAAGTCTTTTGACAGGGTCAAAGGGATAGGCAGTAATATTAAAGAACGTGTATGCACAGTGCATTCACAAACTACAACCTGACTTGGTTAGTCATTATTTTCTGCTGCAAATTCTCTAACATGTTAAAAGGTGTGCAAAAACACATACACAGACAAAAACAAGAACAAACGAAGCTAAGCAACAAAAAGTGAAAGCAAGAAAGAAGAACCTCTGCGCACTCGTCATTAAGCACACAGGATATGTGCTGCCACATTAGTGAGAGTGCGAACCCCGTGAACAGCGCAAATTTCGTTTTACTTCATAACCCGCCCAACTTGCCCGAATACAAACCGATAAGTGACATCTCCTACCCAAACTGAGACATCGCCGGCGCACATGGCAAAAACAACAAATATTTATGTTCGCAGTCATGGAAGGATGCACATGCACAAGAATTGGTATCGAGAACAGGTGTGCGCCACTGAAAGGTGCAGAGGCCTATTTTGCCTTGTGGCCGCAATGCCCCACAATATTTTGTGAGGGTGCTTCTTCATTGCAATTAGTTGTGTGCAGCTGAAATTGTAAAATAACACACAGTTCATGCACCTCACAATTCAAGTTGCCTGTGAAAAAAAAAATGAAAAAAGGAAGACTAGGTTACATCCTTTTCTTACTCCAGAAATAAGTGACCCTGACTTAATTTTGTGCATCATCCCAGAGGCGACATGCATGACCTTGTTTACACTGGGATTTTAATGCAGAGTGATAGTTTGATGTCAAAACACAACCAGCCCAGCATCATGGCGAAGCACTGCAGATGATGGGACGTGTGAAAAACGGGACAGGCTGCACTGTTTCGCCATGATGTATGTAAACCAAGAAGCCCAGGCAAGGTGGATTTTGTGAAGCCTTTGTGAAGCCCAGTATGCTAATCCAAAATTTTCATGCTTGTCCTCTGTAACATCTCACATTTACATAATTTCCTCATTCATTCGAGCTCTGTCTGAGGTGAGAAATAAGTTAATTTCAAAAACAAATCTCCAGATTCTAGCGAAGGCCTTTTGCGTCACTCGTTGATCGACAACAGTCTAGTGCGTTCATACCCTTGTTATTATAAAACTTTTTCGTCTTGCTTGCTGCATACATATACACATTAAATACCAAAAGAATGCAAAAATCCTGTCTCTCCACAACAAGTAATTTGATTAATAATTGGAGCAGGAAAGTGGCAAAAATTATGATTTTCATTTCTCCGCAGTACCATCTCTGAGCACATTAAACTTAACAGCTTTCAAGTGAGATTAATAAGCGCAGCCACAAAATTTTGGCCAGGACTTTTCAGATAGCATGAATCTGAACGCATAGGACTGAAAAGAATGTCACACGCACGCACTCACTAACACACTAAAAAGTACTATTTATTAGAAATGTGGTTTCCATTAAAGGGCAGAAAAAATGAATGCTTGGAGGGGACTAAGCAGTGAGCCCATATGACTTATGCTGATAGGCACAGAACATACACTAAGCATTGGACAAGGAATTTTCACGAGCTTGTAATAATTTATTTTTCAAGTGAAATCATTACCTCATATTGACCAAGAAATTAGCACCACTTGATTGTCGCTCTTGATAATTTATAACCAATAAAGTGCAATAAATTCTTGTACCTTTTCCAAAAAGGCTTATGCACGTACATAGTGTGAAATTAGCATGAAATTTAGCCACTATTTTACAGTAACAGAAAAGAAAACATGAAGAAAAGGAATGCTGCATAAAAGTGATTGAAAAGAAAAAAAATATGAAGGCAAAGTTATTGCTATCACTGACACATGCAATGAAATTGAAACAAACATGATACTGTTTGCATGTGGAAGTCCTTTCTGGAAAGGTTATGCTTTTTAATGGCTGCAGTGCTCTGCTTTACTAGAAAAATGGAAATAGCACATGAGGAATGCTGAAAACAAAAAGCTAATAAAGAAATGCATGCTTGAACTTGTGTTTCAGATCCTCTATGCAAAGGACGAGCACGAGCTAGAGACGGCCATTGCAGAGCTTCAATCCATACCTCATGCCCTATGTTCAGAGAGTGAACATGTTTCTTTTGCGCCAATGTGAGTGGGTGCTCCTCTATCGTGCTGGTGTGCTTACAAGATGACAAAGCACTAATAACTATTCAGAGGCTTCTGTCCGTATCCTTAAAGACATCATCCTAAACAGAATCAAAGCCTACAATGCAGTAGCCTTAATTGAATTTGTAATAACTAATTGGGAGAAATATTTTGAAACACGGCTGCTGCACCATTCACACAATCGGGAACCTTCCCACCGGATTGGCTATGAGCAGCTACCGCAAAAGATGCCGGAATTCCCTCCAAAATCAATTGTAGAAGTAGAACAAAATTGCGTTCCAAACTCTTCTGGAACTGGGACGTACGAGGTATGGGCAGACATTGGGCTATGCAGCTGCACGGCAGGGAGCCAGGGCGCTTTCTGCAAGCACCAGGCAGCTGTGCAACAAGCCTTTGGTGGTGCTTTCCCGAACAGCCCGGAGCTAACTGCTGCAGACCGCATAGAGCTCGGCCAGCTTGCTCTCGGAGAGCGTTGTCCGGCAGTAGGCTTTTTCATGCCATTGACTGCACATGACGCAGCCGTGGCACCCTCATCATCTGAACACGAAGCAGGGTCATCCACTTCGTACGACGAAGGAGGGTGCGAGGAGCGGACAAGCTTCACAGAGCCAGAGGTACAAGACTTGGGCCAAATACATCTGGTACAAGGTTTTGCTAGCATTTTTCTGTATAAAATGTGACAAGCTCAATTCTGAACAGCTTTGATTCAACGCTATCAGCATAGAAAATATGCATCTGCCACACAATTGCACCACCACTTATAGCCCTATGCATTACATGACTTGTCTAGATCCACGAATTCATCTTAATATTGATTTGAAGCTAGGTACTTTGATTTAACTAGCTGTTACATCTGGTTTCTAGAGCAGTGGCAAGATTTTTGTCTATACACTAAGCACTACAGGTTTTCCTTTTATCAACCAATGCATGGCCTTTACTTCCTTTTCACACTTCTTTGCAACCAAGAAGCTTGCCTAGGTCTAGCGGTATACAGCTGTTACAAGTGTATAGTATACCAGTGTATCTAGAAATGTGAATAATTTTTTAGATGGCCCGTGAAGGCTGCAACTTTTCCACCTTTCAGCTTATTACTTAACCTAGCTGGCACCACTCGGCATCCATTACTGGTTGGTGCCCAAATGCCAAAAATGGGAAAAACATCCAAAGAAAGGCATTCGCTTTAAAAGCTTAGCAGGGGGAACAGTGGTAACCTCAGGTGGGTATATTTAACAACAAACATCACTATGTATTGTGGCACGCAGTAAAATGTCTACAACTTTTGAAGAATTTTAGAATCTAATTTTTTTCTTTTTTTGCTGTTTAAGTATAGAAGGCTCCATCAATTACGATTTTATATGAAAAACCGGCAATTATTCCTGACAACGATTTGCTTTCACACAGTCTTTAGTGTGTGCAGCAGGTTAGGGTGGCCGTGCCCTAGTAGGCAGAACAGTGTATCAATGTGTAGCTTGAACTTGCTTGCAAGAGCTGAATACCTGAGAAACATCATGCACCATTCCGCTGCTGTGAAGGTGTATTACCAGCAAAGCAGTTTAGCACACGACATAGAGGTGACTCAGAATTTAGACTCAAGTTATGAGCAAATTTCATTTCTCTTGAACGGCGAGGGCAGTCATTCCGAAGAAAGACACAAGCCCACACATATTTATTTTGATCGGCAGTCTTGATCAGTGGCATACATTCGCATGGAACACTACCGCCACTTCGGGGAGCCGGAGCAAACTAGACATGTGCGACAGGACTGCCACTCTGGGGGAGCGGAAGGAAACACACAAGCGTTTGGAAAGACGACAAAGAAAGGGCGGTGCGAGCATACACGTACATGGATGACGCGGGTCGCACAGCGGCAAATCTTCAAGAAACCCTTATTATCTACCCGAGAGTCTACTGATTTTGAAAACGGTGCCTATTGATAACAAATCTACTGAAAATGCATATCCAAGTGATTCAGACATATAAACTTTTGCACAGAATGAAGCAATTTTGCACCGAATTCGGTAGCTCCGTTTTTGCACACGCAGATATGTTGAAGGGCATGAAAAATGCATAGAACCCAAGCCACAGACAGCTTCGCTGTAAATGTCCCTTGCTTGTAGCTCTGTTTCATGATTTCGTGAAGCATTTCTAAGCAAATACGACGTTGGAGACAGAAAACTAGATGGAGAGATTACCTTGGATCATTCACATGCAACAAGTACTGGGCTCATTTCGGGCAGGATATGATATATTGGAGAGCGACAGGAGAGAGGCCTTTCTCGTGCAGTAGATATAATACAGACTGTTGGCAATGATGATATTTGAGAACCTGTGATGTGATCTCAGCTATGCTCCTTATGGGCTCTTAGTAGGACAAGCTGACACACATTACAACAGTCAGTTCAGAACATTGTCAACATCTTCCTTAGGTGACCGTGCATGTGTGCTCAGGCATGTGCTTGAGAGCACCGCATAGAAAAGGGTTCAGCACAAACTGGAGTTTGCTCATAGGCAGAAAAGACACTGAACGCATTAAGTGGAAGTGGGCCTTGTCCACAGCCGGAAAAGCTGAGGACCGACCTGGCCAAGATCTCTGGCGCCTCTGCACTTTTTGCAGTCGGATGTCATCACCAAGCGATCGGGAAGTGCTTCAAAGAATGCTCAGTGTTCCCACCAGCATTCACCACTACTCAAGGACTTCGGAGTGGACAAAGCTGTCGCACATACAAAAATACATGTACGGTGTGTTGTCGTGACATGATTGAAAACTGGGGACATTGAAGGCCCATTTTTAGTCTGGAGGGTTGTCCTGAGCAAGCAGAGACACAATCTCGAGCCTGAAAACAAACCTTGATAAATTTGCCATGTGCTTTCTTTTCTTTAACTTAACTTTTAGGAAGATTTGAGGCACCACATCATACTTCATTTTTCTTCCTTTCTACTTCCTTTTCCTTTGTTATTTATGTTTCCGTCCATCAGACATGAATCTCAGCGCTTTCAGTTAACTGTTTTAATGTGTATTATTTCTGTGCAAGCAAGTGGCACTTGACGCACTGAAAGAAGTAAAAGTGCAGCCCTTATATCTC
This sequence comes from Dermacentor silvarum, assembly GCF_013339745.2. Classification (NCBI taxonomy): domain Eukaryota; kingdom Metazoa; phylum Arthropoda; class Arachnida; order Ixodida; family Ixodidae; genus Dermacentor; species Dermacentor silvarum. The sequence goes on from NC_051155.1 coordinate 72,192,490, forward strand.
TCATTACCTGCTCACTGCATCATGAGTTTTATGAAAAGACAGGTTTGCTGCAACATGCTATTAGTCTGCATGGCAGCCAATCATAAACGCAGCCAAGTGTAGAGATTATGGAGGGTTGCACAATACTTTTCCCCCCACAAATGAAGTCTTTCATACTTTCTTTAAAATAAATACGAGGCATAGGTTTATTATATAAAATGTAGGGCTGTGCCAATATTTGAATTTTTGAATAGCAGTTTTGAATACTGTGCAATTCAAAATTCGCAACAGAAAGAAAATATTGTTTTTCAATGTAATAATCGGTTTCCTTGTTCCTACTGCACCACAATATAGTGTGTAATGCGGTGAAGCATGTCTGCCATGCAGTGAAGCATACCAGGAATGCAAACGGGCACTGTAACAGAACCTAGTATGCGTTTACGTGAGTGCATGCGCTGCCTCCGGTCACAATATGAACACCGAAACGTCTAAGTGTAACCCAGACGTCTGATCAGAATCAAAGCACTGGCACAGCACTATCCTCTCTTTACACTTCTAGTCTTAGCAATATTCTAATTTTTAATGTGTGCGCTGTTTTACTTTTGCGTTCTCATTATGTTCCTGCATTCACAAAGGCAGTTGCATCATGCCCTACTATTAATTAACCTCTTTATCCCTTTGACAGTTATTTGAGTTGTCCTACTGCACCAAATATTGGTCTCATTCTTCCACAGAACAAGTAATTCCAATGTGCAATAGTTATACTCCATCACCTCCCTGATGAACAAAAAAAGTTCATTCCTTCATTCGAGTTTGCAGAGCACACAACAGCTATTCTATTCGAAAATATTCGTGCAAGATTATTATCCGCTGTAAGTTCAAAATTCACTGTTTATTTGCACATGCCACATAAAATGACTGTGTCCTAACAATTTCTATTGCATACTGTGGCCTTTACAGCGCCTAAAATACACCTTTAGATACCTTTTTGGGCGTTTAATATACCCTTTTTAGTGGCTAATATTCAATCTCTATCCATAACTTGTAGGTTTCTAGAAAATGCACTCTGTTCAGATGTCCTCAAGCTAGAAGTAACATGCTATGAACGCCTTATTAACGGAGTGTATTTTTTTGATGGCCTTTTTGTTTTAACACACCTGTGAGTGCCTTGGCTTTAAAGCACATTACTTAACAGCAAAAACATCTCTCATTGGCTAAAAGGACTTTCAAGATTAAACATGTTCATTTACCTGACTTCTTGCAGGACCACAAAGAGGTGTGTGCTGCATTTAACGAGGCATACCAGCGTGCCCATGGACTTGGTGAACGCATTCCCCAATATGCCGCTGTTGTCAAGTCCATAACAGAAGACTTGTTAAGGTTGAACACCAGCAGCGCTGTGTTTGAATACATGTTGAGGCAGAAGGCCATAGGAAGGGCTATGAGACACGGCAAAAAAATTCGGGTACAGCCGACAAGCTTGGCTAGGCGCCGACCGGGCCTACCGAGAGGTTCAGGACGCATTCCTGCCGGCCGACCGAGAACCACTGGCAAAATCAGGAAGACAAAACGTGGGTATGTGCTCAGCCAAAGCGTGCGGGATGACGTGCCTGGGGCGAAATGCCATTAAGAACTAAAACTAACACAAATCACAAATACAGGGTGCCCGAGGCATTTTAGAACACTATTCCGTATCGCCATAGACACCACCAGGTTCATTATATCTATCTAGGCGTGTGGCTTCTTGTTGGTTGACCCCTTATGATTCATACTGCGCACTTTGTTCAAAGATGGAAGCGTACAGATTGAAGCAGGGAATTAAATGCCATGCAGTCCTCGTCGCCTTTGCCGCACACCACAGCGACTTGGAAATTGCCACCTTTCTGAATGTAGCGAAGTCGTTCATTTACAAGGTGCAAAGACAAAACTGATGTGTTCTGCCGGTGACGTGGCATCTGTGGCGAAAAGAAAAAAAAAACACAGTCAGCGGTCAGACGCTGTCAGAACCCCCGATTTTGTGCGGCGGCTGAAAGTCATCATGCGTGACGATCCAGGGAAGTCAATGCGGGCCATGCTGCACCGCATAGTATGTGGCATTCGGGACGAAGACGTAAGACGGCTGTTGTTGACCCACATTTCCCTGTCGCTGAAGGAAGAAGAAGACTTCGCAATTTCTGCTGAGGGCGTTACAGAAAACGCACAGCACATGCGAAAACTACCCTCCCAGGAGGCAGACAACGAATTTTGTCCGGTCAGCTAGGTCACGTTCGAAGGCAGGCTGTCTCGCGATGAGCACCGGCCTTGCACCTGATGTGGCGCATCCTCACACCAAGCAGATGATTGCCGTCATCTCTGAACAGTGTGCCATCGGTGCCGAAAACGTGGCCACTTAGCACGAGTGTGTAGAGTGTCGGATGAAGGCACTAACGGGAGGCGACAAGCGTATGCACTTTCTCAAAGCCCGCAAGATAGTTCCGAGGATTGGAAATCTTTGCACATGCTCATAGTGTATCAAGCGACAAACAGTGCTCACATTAAGCCTATTCTTCGCCAGATAAATTGGAACGGATTGCCGCTCACAATGTTGGTAGACACAGGGTCCCCGCAGGGGCGTCTGCGCAAGCAGGCGTTTGGTGAGTTGCGCCACCACGTACCCGAGCACACGAGGGTTGAACCCTCCCGCGTCTAACCGTGCGCGGCTTAGCAGTGTCCGGGGAAAACGGAATCCTGGGGGTTGAGCCAATGCTGAGTGTTTGGACCTTTAGGGCCCCTCGGCGGAGGCAACACACCCCTTTGGCCTCGGCTTCACGTAGACGGCACCCCCGGACTGACCCACCCGGGGGAAATCGGTAGTTGCCTTTTCCTGTCTCTCTCTCCAATTTTCGTCTTTCTCTCGCCTTTTCATCTTTTCTGTCTTCTACTCTCTTCTATATTACTTCCGATCTTCTTGGCAGCGCGGGTTAACCCTGTGTGAGTAGCCAACCTAGGTTATATCATATTCGGTTATAGTGGTGACGTACGGCTGGCGTCTGCAGGACCTGTGTTTACAGGCCCTGCAGCGTCCCCTTGTTGCACTCCGTGGTGGGTGGCTGGCGTTGCTGCCGAAAAACCCATATATCCTTATGGCTAGTTCCTTCCCATCACTCCCAGATCGCCGTCTGAAACGAGGGCGCACCGAAGACGTGTTCCAGTTCCTTGGACAACAAAGACAAAACTTCCCACGATTCCATGTAATTCACTCCGAAAAAGCAGGAAAACAAGTACGAACAATCTCTCCTTTTCTAGTCTCTAAATCCCCAACTGAGGCTCTTGGGTCAGGTTGTAAGGCATCGAGGATGGCCAGTGGTGATCTCTTGGAGCTCCATGATCAGAAACAATATGAAAAGCTGCCTAATCTAGTGTCCTTTGGGGACATCCAAGTAACTGTAACCCCCCACCGCACCATCAACACCAGCCGCGGCGTTGTCTCAGACGACGATTTATTGGAACTCACTCAAGCTGAACTCTTGGAGGGCTTCAGTGAGCAGAATGTCACAACGTTAAACGAATTAAAATTAGGCGTGACGGTAAAGAAATCCAGACTAAGCACCTGATACTTACTTTCAATTCGTGTTCTGCCCGAGTCAATCGAGGCCGGGCACATCAAACTTCGTGTTAGGCCATATGTGCCAAATCCTCTGAGATGTTTTCAGTGCCAGCGATTTGGGCACAGCTCACAGAAGTGCCGAGGTCGGCAAACTTGTGCGAAATACAGTGCACACGAACACACTTCTGAATCTTGTGAAAACTCTCTCCACTGTGCAAACTGTGATGGGGAACACGCCGCATACTCGCGGTCCTGCCCATCCTGGAAAAAGGAAATTGTCACAATTAAAGTAAAACAAAGCATTTCGTTCAAAGAGGCACGTCGGCAGGTGTGCTACGTGCTAAAACCAGCTTTGCCGAAGTGGTGCGTCAGGGGGCTGCGCCACAACGGCTTTCGGCGGCTGCAGCTAGTTCTGCTCCGCCATCTCAGAAGAAGGGGCCATCGACCTCCGGGCTGGTGGCCTCAAGGGTCTCGTCTCTTGAGACGAGGCCTTCAACGCGAACAAACCGCTCTCAAGAGCGGGTGTCCAGCGCGCCGCAAGAGCCGATGGACACATCTTCTAGCCAGACGGCGCAGCCAGCGCCTAAGAAGCGGCAAGAATCTCTCGACCGCTCCAAAAAAGAGAAACCCCGTATTACAGGGCCTCTAAAGGGTTCTGTAAGCTAACCTTCTTTTCTTAAACACACAGCACAAAACTCGTTTTAATATGGGCACTAAAATAATTCATTGGAACGTCAGAGGTATCCTTCAAAATCTTGACGACGTTAAAGAACTCCTCCGCAATTTAGTCCCAGGGTGCTGTGTGTTCAAGAAACACACCTCAAACATACACAAACAAATTTCCTCAGACAATATGCTATTTTTCGCAAAGACCGCGAGGACACTGTCGTGTCATCCGGTCGTGTAGCTATCACACTTGACAGAGTTGTTGCCTGCCGGGAAATAAAACTTCGTACGCCCCTAGAGGCAGTTGATGTCCAAGGGGTGCTGTTTGACAAGCTAGTCACTATCAGCTCTATATACATCCCTCCCAGTTATCGCCTTAATAAATCCGAATTTCAAAACTACATAGATGAACTTCCGGCTCCATACATAGTTGTCGGAGATTTGAACGCACACAACACATTGTGGGGAGACTCTCGTTGCGATGCGAGAGGTCGCCTAATCGAAAACTTTCTCTTTTCCTCAGGAGCATGTATACTCAATAAGAAAGAGCCAACGTACTATAGCGTGGCGCATAATACATACTCCTCCATAGATTTATATATCACGTCGAGTACACTCATGCCGTACCTGGAGTGGTCCGTTATCGAGAACGCTTATGGGAGCGACCACTTCCCAATTATATTAAACTTAACAAAACAAGATGGATGCTCGCCACACATTCCCCGATGGAAGGTGGACACAGCTAACTGGCAACATTTCCGAGAACTTACATATTTAAGCACGGACGATATTGCCTCCTATAATATAGAAGACGCTGTGGCGTATATAACAGGCTTTATAATTGACGCTGCCACGAAATGCATCCGTCAAACTAACGGACTTACGAATAAACGTCGCATCCCGTGGTGGAATGAAGAATGTAAACAAGCACGGAAAAATCAAAACAAAGCTTGGGGACGACTTCGCGACTCTCCAACTGCCGAAAACTTGATTAGTTTCAAGCAAATAAAATCCTAGGTTAGAAGGACACGCCGACGTGCTAAAAGAGAGAGTTGGGAGAAGTACATCTCCGGTATAATTTCTTACACGGATGAGACAAAAGTGTGGAATCGAGTTAATAAATTAAAAGGCCGGGAGGTACATCCATTACCCTTAGTCAGTACCCATGGTAAGAGCGTGGAAGACCAGGCAGGTTGTCTGGGCGAACACTTTGAACATGTATCCAGTGCGTGCCATTACGCACAAACATTTCTCAGGTTCAAAGAACACGCAGAGCGAAAGCCCCTTGATCGAAAATGTTCACAAAATGAAGATTACAACTGCCCATTCAGCCTAGTTGAACTTAAAGCTTCTGTTACTTGCTGAAACAACTCGGCGCCAGGCGGCGATCGTGTCATGTATGAAATGATTAAGCACATGCATCCTGAAGCGCTGAAAACACTCCTGTCTTTTTTCAATGCCATGTGGTCAGCTGGGTATATCCCGTCCTCGTGGAAGAAGGCTATAGTCATCCCCGTGCTTAAACAAGGCAAAGACCCGCCCCTAGCCAGCAGCTACAGGCCAATAGCGCTAACAAGCTGTCTGTGCAAACTGTTTGAAAAATGATCAACAGGCGCTTAATCTGTTTCCTTGAAAATAACAAATTACTAGACCCCTTCCAATGTGGTTTCCGGAAAGGTATGTCCACAACAGACCACCTTGTTCGCATTGAGTCTTATATTAGAGACGCTTTTATACATAAGCAGTTCTGTCTTTCAGTGTTCCTCAACCTAGAAAAAGCTTACGACACGACACGGCGCTACGGCATTCTTCGAGATCTCTCTGCGATCGGTGTCCGTGGCAACATGTTAAACACAATCGAAAGTTGCCTATCTAATCGTACATTCCGCGTAAGAGTGGGTAACGCCTTTTCTAAGTCATTCACCGGTGTGCCACAAGGGGGCGTGCTTAGTTGCACACTATTTATTGTAAAAATGAGTTCCCTGCACACGGTCATCCCACGCACTATGTTTTATTCTGTTTATGTCGACGATGTGCAGATAGCCTTCAAGTATTGCAATATTCCCATATGCTAACGACAAGTGCAGCTGGGAATAAACAGATTGTCCAAATGGGCAGATGAGAACGGTTTTAAAGTAAACGCCCAGAAGAGCACTTGCGTACTCTTTACAAACAAGAGAGGCATAACGCCTGTACCCAGTATACAAATCAAAGGAGATGCGCTCTCTGTGAGCAGCGATCATACGTTTCTAGGCATTATTTTAGATTCCAAGCTTACATTTATTCCACATATTAAGTATCTGAGGGCAAAATGCCTGAAGACAATGTACCTTTTAAAGCTTCTGTCGCGTACGACTTGGGGTAGTGATCGAAAGTGTCTGCTTAACCTCTATAAAAGTCTTGTCCGCTCACGCCTCGATTACGGAGCTATAGTGTATAATTCCGCAACGCCAAATGCATCAAAAATACTAGACCCCGTTCACCATCTGGGTATCCGCCTCGCGACCGGTGCTTTCCGAACAAGTCCTATCCAGAGCCTCTATGTAGAGTCGAATCAGTGGTCACTCCATCTGCAGCGTTCATATAGCAGTTTCACGTATTTTCTGAGCATACGCACGAACACTGAACATCCTTCTTATTCAACTATAAATGAGGTGACCGCTACCACACTCTTCCATAATCGACCGGCAGCGAGAAAGCCCTTCTCTTTGCGCGTGAGGAACCTCAGTGAGGAAATGGGTGTTCCAGTTCTTGAACATTGTCTTATGGCTCCAGCGAAACTGTTACCACCGTGGCAGTGGCAACTCATAGATTGCGATACATCATTTGTAGAGGTCACGAAAAACGCACCAGAGGCACACATTAAAATGCACTTCCTAGAGCTTCAATCCAAGTACTCATGCACAGAGTTTTACACAGACGCTTCTAGGTCACATACCGGCGTGTCGTATGCAGCCGTCGGCCCATCCTTTTCGGAATCCGGTGTACTGCACCTGGAAACGAGTATCTTTACGGCTGAGGCCCATGCACTATTGTCGGCCGTGAACCATATAAGGAAATCAAAACTTCAAAAAGCAATTATATTTACAGACTCCCTAAGCGTCGTGAAAGCCCTGATGTCACTCTGCAAACTCAAAAATCCTGTACTAACTGAGCTCTATTCCATCCTATGCAGAGCGTATATATCAAATCGGCATGTAATTATATGCTGGGTGCCAGGTCATAGAGGCATTGAGGGTAATGTTCGAGCAGATCAAATGGCCATATCTGTTACATCTCAGGCTATTAACCCTACAACTGCTTCTCCTGCAACAGATTTGAAGCCTTTCCTGCGAAAGAAACTGCGAAGCCACTGGCAACGCTTGTGGGACGCTAAAATAAATAATAAGCTTCACTTCATTAAACCAGTCTGGTTTCTGGCCTCCCATAACGAAAACACGACGAACTGATGTCCTATTCTGTCGTCTCAGAATAGGACATACATATGGCACCCACAATTTTTGCTTACTGGTGATGAACCACCAACCTGTGGTAGATCGTCCTCCATGTCCTCGTGGAGTGCCGGGAAGCCCAAACAGAAAGATATATTTTCCACAAGCGTACCAATATCATGTCCCGCTTCACCCCATTATGTTTCTTGGTGAAGAACCGCTTTTTAATGCCAAAGCAGTCGTCAAATTTTTGAACGATGTGGTCCTGCATGTTATTAGCCCAACTAGTTCGTAGCGCATCCTCTCTCCAGAGGATGCTGCTGTGATAGTAGTTTTTTATAGCACATGCCTCCAGGCCCTTGTGGTTCAAGGGCTATTTAGGCCGTAGTGCTTCTTGCCAATTTACTGCATTTTAAGTATTTTAAATATAGTATTCTTCTTTCTCAATGCATTCTTCATTTCATAGTACACCTCATTAGTCATTGCCCTGGTTTTAGTACATGTATATTTTACGCACTATACAGCGATTATTTTTAGGCCCCTTTACAGCCACGCCTCATCTACTTCTCAGAATTCATCGCTCCACTGCTAACTCACAAACACTGGCATGGCGCTCTTTGGCCATACTTGGCCCTAGCGCCATTAAACACCATACATCATCATCATCATGTTGGTAGACACAGGGTCACCTGCGAGTCTGATTCCGCGGGCAGTGTTCAAGCAACATCGAGGCAAGTGGCCACGTCTGCAGGCAACAATAATGAAGCTGTCGTGTTTCGAGGGCGAGTCTGGTTCCGCGGGCAGTGTTCAAGCAACATCGAGGCAAGTGGCCACGTCTGCAGGCAACAATAATGAAGCTGTCGTGTTTCGAGGGCGCCTTTCCTATCGCTGAGAAATTGCAACTCAATGCGACCATGGGTGGCTCGACAATTCAGGCCAAAACTGCTCGTCGTTGATTGTCCGGGACCGGCACTTTGCGGCCTGATAATATCTGAAGCTTCAATACGGCAGGTGTGCCGGTACTCACTGCAAATGCTCTGGCATGCGTACAAGCGGGCACTGCTGACAGAAGGTGGGAAACCTTGGTATCGAAGTACGACGGCATCTTCGCTCCAGATCTGTGTTTGTGCCGAGGGCCAACGGTTCACCTGACCATCAGTTCTAGAAGATGCCAGGCCCCGGTTTTGTAAAGCTCGGACGGTGCCATACACGCTCAAGCAAATGGTGTCAGAAGAGATAGATAGGCTTTTCAACGAAGGGGTGTTATCACTGATAACACCCCACTGATAACACCCACACCTGTAGTGCCCGTAGTCAACAAGGATGGGCAGCTGCGGTTGTGTGGTGACTTCCGTCTTAGGGTGAATGCTGCAACCCTTAAGGAACAATATCCGCTGCCATGGGTTGACGATATCGTTGCGCATCTCAACAGCGGAGAAGTTTTCGGCACATTGGATTTGCAGAACGCCTATAATCAGCTACCCCTGGACGAAGACTCGAAGAAGCTAGCCTTTTTGAACTTTCACAAGGGCCTTCACTGTTTGAACAGGCTGGCCTTTGGGGTGTCTTCAGCGCCGGCAATCTTCCAGCGACGCATGGAAGCCGTGCTCAGCGAGATTCCCGGAGTGCAGGTATATTTGGATGACATTATTGTAGCCAAAAAGGCACATGACTACAAGATCCAAGAGCAAGTGCTACATCAGTGCGAGGGGAACACGGCTTGCATCTAAAGTGTGAGAAATGCAAGTTCTCGCAAGAGCAAGTTACATTTTTTAGGCACTGCATTTATAGCAATGGCCTACACCCTAAAAGCGATAACATCACAGCGTTATTCGACGCCCCACTGACCCACATCGGCTGGAGAACTAAAAGTATTTTTGGGCGTTTCAAATTACTACAGCAAGTTCTTACCACATGCGTCAACTTTACTAGCACCCTTATACGCATTGTTGGCAAAGCGCGTGAAGTGGTTCTGGGGCAAAAAGCTGCAGACTGCTTTTGAAGCAGCCAAGAAGGCAGTGAAGAATGCCAAACTTCTGGTGCATTTTGACCCAAACAAGCCCTTTCATTTAGAATGTGACGCGTAAGCAGTAGGTCTAGGAGCAATGTCGCATCGAGTCGGCAGCATTGCCTACCCTATAGCATGCAGGTCGCGAACCCTAACGAAAGCCGAGAAGAACCATACCCAGCTAGAGAAGGATGCCCTCACTCTCGTATTCGGCGTCACCATGTTTAGAGACTACCTGTATGGGAACCACTTCGAGCTAGTAACCGACCACAAACCGTTAATGGGACTGTTCAGCCCGAACAAGGAGATTCCACCAATGGCTGCTGGCCGCATTCAACGTTGGGCCCTGCTGTAGGGAGGATATCAGTACAGCCTGGTCTATCGTAAGGGATCTGAAAATGTAAACGCCAATGTCTTCAGCCGACTCCCTATTCCTCTGGGACAGCCCCACGCCCGAGTATGTATTATACGCTGAGAATGTGAATGTGGCACCCATCAGTGCCAAAGAGTTGGCGGCTCTAACCATCCGTGACCCTACGTTACAGCAGGTGCGTAAATGGATCCTGCAGGGCTGGCCAACCTACCTAGCAGAGACAGAGGGGCGGTTCCGGCCGTTCTTTCAGAAAAAAGTGCGAGTTGGCTGTAAGTCATGGCCTCATTTACTGGGGACATAGAGTAGCCATGCCGTGCCGTCAGCAGCTGCTGGAGGTCTTCTGAGGCTCCTTCATGGAATAAATCCAGTAATGGCTGCAATGAAAAATCTTGCGCGAACCATTTTTTGGTATCCAGGGCTGGATGGCAACATCGAGAGGACGGTACGCAAATGTGAGACGTGCACAATCGAGTGTGATGCCTCCTGCGCAGATACTGGCACTGTGGCCAGAAACAGGCCAGAAATGGTATCGGGTTCACATGGACTACGCAGGCCCTGTCAAGGGACACATGTGTTTAGTGGTCGTGGATGCCAAGACCAAATGGCTAGAGGCCATAACGATGCAGAGTACGACCTCTGAATCCACCATGGAAATGTTTAGGCCAATATTTGCCAGGTTTGACCAATATTTGCCTGTTCAATACACTGTTTGCAGATAATTGGCCTCAATTTGTCTCAGCAGAGTTTAAGTTCATAGAGATTAACGGGATCAACTATGTGACGACAGCCACGTACCACCCGCAGTCGAATAGCCTGGCAGAACGCGCGGTCCGCACGATCAAGGAAGGCCTTCGAAAAGCTCAAGGGGACAGCCTCGTTAACTGCCTCAATCGGTTTTTATTCCGTTACCGACGGACACCTATCAAGGGTGGGAAGTCTCTGTGATAGTATATGGTACGCAGGAGTGGGAAACAAACATATGAAGACAGTGCGCCGTGCGGTGGCGAAGAGGACGCCGACTCTTGCCAAATACCCGTGAGTGGTTATGTACTTTAAGGTCATCTTCATCATAATCGATTTTTGAGCATCGACAGTGACGCCTCGAAACGCGTGGTAGAGGGAGCATGGCCCGTGGCGTGTGCAGTGCGCGAGGTTCGGCGTTCGACGGCAGAGCTTCCTCACTGGGCGTCCGGCCCATAGGAGCTATTGCCACCCACGTCACTAAGCCTGCACCCGAATCAACGCGGACACCAGCTGAGAGGCCTCCTCGTCGGGATCTTCCGCTGGGGAACTGCTCCAGGAGGGCTGGCGGTCCTGAGCCTGGCTGAACGAGCGTTCGGGTGAGGGGCCACAGGGATACTTAGCCAGCTTGGGAGATGTGCCGGTGGGCTGCTGCAGTGTGCTCCCGGGCACAAACCCCGCCGTCGGGAAACCGGGCATGCGGAGGCTCCAGTTCATCAACTATGGCGCAGGGCCGCCCGAGTTCCACAAGGCTGTCCGACCCTGCTGTCCGACACGGCGACACCTGCTTCCGCAATAACTGTAGGCAGATTACGTTTGACTAATCCATATATATAGCTGCCTGTCCTCTAGCATGTATTTTGGGGAACTGTCGCGTGTGTGCCGTTTCAATGTGTTCAGTACATCCAATACAACTCTGATATGTGTGTGTGCTTCTGTGTGCTGCTTTTCTCTCTTTCTGGAGTGATCATGTACCCAATAACATCACAGTCTCCATCCGAACTGCTGTTGGGTTACCAGCTACGGACCAGGCTGTACTGTTGCCTTCCGAGTGCAGGCGGTGAACTGCTATTTGAAGCGCGCTTGTCTACCATGCCATTCTTTGCAGGACAGTCAGTATGGGTCAGAAGTTTCCACTGCCGGCCGAGATGGTTGCCTGGAGTTGTCACATGTACCCAAGGGGATGGCGACTGTGTCCTCGCCGAACGGCAAACAACGTTAATGTTCCCTACATAGTACACTACAATACTGGTGACCACTTGGGCTTCTTAACATCTATAAGTTAATAACACTTCGACAGGCCAATAGAGGCTCACTGCTTGATCCACAGAAAACCCAACCTTAGCTTCTGTTCAGTTGCACGGCCTGATGCTGTTTATGAAATGCGGTTTATGTTTATGTCTCTCGCAGAAATCCTGAAGTTAGAACTAACTATGGGCTTCGGACTTTTGAACACACCATTACAACTTTCTTGAATGACAACAAAGATATCGAAATGCTAATACACGAGTTCCCAAGTAAAGTACTTTACAAAAATAGAGTTATGGATCTATTACTTAGGTCATAACACACAACTTCGACCTACTGTAGTCTTAACGTGGCAGATTACTTACAACATTGCTAGATAACGGTGGTTTACTTATTTATTGATTTTTGTGTGCTCTCTTGTTTCTTGTCACAGCTGTAATTTCAAAAATTGTTATGTCGAAACATTTATATAGTGTACAGAATTGTGGATGTTCCTTTTTTGTGCGATTTTAATGTTACCGTAGAAGAGAGCTCGTTGTCTCAAATGTACTGTTTGTCACCGCCAGGAGGGTAGGCCTCGGCAGGCACATGGCCTTTAGCCCCCCTCCTGATGTGGCGATGTATATTTGGATGCTGTATATAAAATTGAAAAAGAGAATAAACTTGAAACTCCTTCGAACGTCGTCATGCGGACTAACTGCGACTGCGCACCCCCAAAGGACTCTGACACGAAGCAGCCAGCTTGCACCACAGTACGTCACCATTGACCAAACCTTGCCCAAGCCAGCCGGCACGGCGAACCCCACTCTGGCGGGATCCCCCCCCCCCCCCCCCCCCTTGCCACAGCCGCTTGACGGTCCACCCCAGGCAACGACGGCCACCTCAAAGGCTCAACTGGTAAAAGGGCTGCAATCATGCAAGCGTGACATCAGCCGACAACAGGAAGTATATCTCGTGACGCCTAGTCGAGCAACAGCATACTGCTATCGCCGTGCCCTCACCGCAGTAGCATATAGAAACGATGCACACAAAATAGAACTGCCCTTTTTTCTGCTTGTGTTACCGAGATGTTTACTCGAAACACATCAGTAACAATCACCACTGATGAGGCTATATTGAGCTGTAGCTAGCTTTCATTCATCAGGCAAGGCTTCTTGATTGGTGGCATTAAGGTACAGCCGAAAGAATAGTTTGAATAGCGTCCTGTCAGCTTGCAAGTTGCCGGCCTTGCAGGAAAGTTGTGGTGCTTTAAACATTAATGCCACTTGCTCACACCTCAGTGAATTGTGCTTGGCAGTGCTACACTGATGCTCTTCGTAAATTTTGTTGCTGTAGTCACAGGAGCATTTCTGGTTCTTTTTGTGTCATTCTCAACTGAGTGTGAATAGAGAGCAAACAGAAGATAAACAGTTGCTGGCAATCGGAACCTTTTTTTAAATTGAATTCTGGGTTTTATGTGCCAAAAGCACAATTTGATTGAGACGCCATTTTTTTATAACATTAGTCCTGTGTTGGAGACTGGATAAGCAGCCAACACAAAACATGCTGTGACACATCAGAAATGCATAAATAGAGGTTGAGGGTGCACTGCACGAAAAAGCTAACCATGAAAGTGATGCAAGATCAGCTGTGCAAAAATGGTATTTTCATTTTGTACCATACCATTTTGGTATTGTACAGCTATTTATTTTCCCTGCCTCCTCTCCTTTGTGACTTCACTTTTCACCTTTTGTTCTTTGTCGATTTTGTCTGTTACGTTTTTGCTGGGCAAATGTGCAAGTTTTTTGTAACGGCTGTTGACACATTTAGAGAATAAATTGTTGTCACTGGCAGCATACTATTCTTTTTTTCTCTTTCACAACAATCTGCACCCTTTGACATTGACACAAATTTGGTCTTATTTAGTGATGTGTTTATAATTGAGTACTGACGTTGGACATCCTATTCCATCTTGAGCAAGAAAATGAGACTAACATGAACCACCTCCTAATTAACGTACTTTAAATTATACTGAAATCATATTTCCAGCTATTGCCAAACTTACCAATCACCATATCACAGCTGTTGCCCTTCCTAAACCCGAATCTGAGCAGTTTTTTGCAAGCTCAGTGTACAGGCTGTGTGGATTCATTTAGAGTTACTGATATACTTGGCTGAAGTTACAGAAACTGCTTATTATGATCCTCGCTACTTTTGTCATTCGTATTTTAAGACTCTTTCACATTCAGTAGGACAGTGAATTTAAGGTGGGGTTAGGTTTCTCTATTTAGATTTGTAGTAGGTGTACATTGTCATATGCGCACCATATAAAGTGCATATCTTAGTTCTGCATACATGCAGTCCTGCTAATATCATTTCTGTGTTAACGTTTCCAGTTTACAAACACTCGTAGATTAAACAAGTGAGTGCCAGGCCAACAGGTTAGTTCTTTAGGAGGCACATGATATAAGTGCAAGACATATCCAAGTATTTTTTCTGCACTTTTTATGTTACATTGATGTGTTTACACTAAGACAACTTAACAGTGGACAGGAGACCCACACATTCAGGCACCCTTGTAGTGAGGAATTTTTTAAGGTACCGTCACGCACTGACTAGAGTGCTCCAGTGGGTACAAAAGAAAGTAACAAATAAAAATAAAGCTGAAGCTTTATTTTGGCAAGCTTGTTCCCACATGGAAAGCCAATAACAATTCAGCAGCAGTGATGACAGCAAGCGTGCTAGGCAATCATATGAAATCCCACAGGCCTTCAGCTGCCATTATTTATCTCGGCATCATCACGCTTTCAGAAAAAGTGCCAGTGATGGAGTAAATTCCAGAACATGACACAATCATCTCTGAGCTTGGGACATAAAATGATATGACGGGGCCGCTTTCCCATGAAAGAACGAGAGTACTCAAGACGTGTATGATCTGACTTCACTAGTGCGTCATATGGCAGCACACACCAGATAAAGTGGCACTGCGAAGGCTAATGATCAGTACTGGAAAGAAAGACACGCAGCAATATGCATTTTGGAGTGGAATCAAGTGCCTGGACATTGCTTAAAATCTGTCTTACAGAAGCTAGATAGAACTCATGTGCCACGTGTCACCCTCATGGAATAGTATGTGAACAGTGTTAAAAGTGATGTGGCCAATGGAGCCTCACGGTACAACGTGCCACCAACTATGTTAAGACATTTTAATAGCAATACGATGTGGCAATTCATTGATAAGGAGTTGAAGAACAAGGTTGAGGGCAGTGCTTTCCAGCGCAGAATATGAGGCACATGCAACAGGCAAGTTAATTCAGTTACAGGACATGCTTTGAGCAATGACAAAGAAAACTGCACCGACAGAGTCAACTAGGTATTAGTGGCATAAAACAAAGTTAAATTCAAAGTAAATAACAATATGCTCACAATTTATATCTTCCAGTAGTTGAAAAGAGGAAATCACTCTGGAAATCAGTCTGTAGCTGGCTTTTTGTCTCAGACTACCGTAAAAACAGAGATTCAGCACACTTCCAGAAAGAAGCCAGTTAATGTTAATATAGAATTTTTAGATGGAACAGGTTATCTGAAGTAGTAAAAAAAAAGAATGGATTGTTAATACCTTTTCGACCATTGCTTATTATCGAGATGAGGTTCAGAAAGCTAAAACACCTTCAAAATACACCGAAATAAAGCTGGCAGATAATTATATGCTGCCATTTGTAGGACGTGTGAAGTATAACTACACTGAAAAAATAGAATGCACATAATTATTAGCAGCATTATCATTACATGTGTTATCTCCTCTTGGCAAGAGAGAGAACATGAACTTTCAAAGATTACTATTAGATAATTCAGGAAAAGGTACCATGAAGTGGGGCTATTCATTGTCTACTTAGTTCAACATTTTGCTTCTCGTAGCTTACTAAGGGCTAGCTATGACAAGGTCTCTGCCCAGCAGTAAGCAATATAACTTGAGGATATATGACAAATGTAAAGTTTCTATCAACCATGCTTCACCGAAATGTCTCAACTTTTTTTTCAAAAGGTTCGTTCACATACAATGAGAAATAATAAATTTTGATCATCTGTACTTCAACAAAATTTCTTATCTTTTTCAAAAGGCACAAACCGATGACCGTAGAAGTTGAACAGTTACTTTCAAAAAACAAAGCTAAGGAAATCAACTTTCACACAGCATTGTACAAAATGATGAGGAAAGGAACTCCGAGTATCAGTAATAGAGGCATCATTCACGACTGAAATAGTGAAATCTAGCACACGTTTGTAGATGAAACATGAAGAGTATATAAAACAAAGACTTTGTGATCTGAAATTCCATCAGAAACACTACATTCAGAACCAGGATCAATGGGACATGAGGTGGGAAAGACCATGCGAAGAACTGCCTCTTCCCTATATCCTCCTTCACTACCTGTTTATGATTACCCGACATTCAGGGACCAAGAATTTCCAGCAAAACGTAGCTAAAGAGGTAACGGTTATGCAGCAGGTCAATTACAGGATGTACGCTCTATCATGCAATAATTAAGGTCAGATTTTAAAGAAATAGTGGCACCCACCTGCTGTGCAATGTCCTGCAACCCCTGTAACCACATTACAAATGGGTAATACTTCCTATGCACCCATACTATCATGCAAGAAAGTTGCACAAAAGCTAGCGTCTAGCTTTAACATTTGAAACCTGGAGCTCCAAGCCAAATTGAGAGCTCATCGAAGTGGTAACATACATTGTCAACAAATTCCTAATCAGAAGACGTGAGCGGTGACGCTGTTATTGAATTTTACACTCAATAATTACATCTGTCCAGACTGTGCGTTTCCACAGAATGCTTTCATCAATGATTCAGATGTTGAAGAAATTGGTTGTGTTGCATAGATTATTCTAATGCATTGCACGGCCACATGCTTTACAATGCTGAGGAAAGTCCTTAAATTTTCAGCACCTTACATCATCATGGAAATGCAGAACTTCGATCACCACTGGATGTGACAATCATGATTTCTATAGCTTGCATCTGACATTCCTGCAAAAAATAATGCTTCTAAAAACAGGTTTTCTTTAGCACTGCTACTTAAAAGAAACCTTGTTGAATTGCTCAGGTAGAGAGCACATTTAAATTATTCGTTAAGCGGCATTATTTAACGGACAAGTGAGAGAACTATCTTGAGAGCAGTGATGCGATGCCAGTACCTCAAATTGAGCATTAACAGCCTAGTCTATATAAACAAATGTATAATAAAAAACTTGAAAATCGTTGAACACTGCGTATACCATGCCCCTTGGGTTAAAATCGTTGAACACACTGCGTATACCATGCCCCTTGGGTTAAAAAGACACCGTCAACAGATGTTAACATGCCCCTATAAACTACGTACGTTTCAATGGTTTGAAATTCCTGCTTTCTTCTCCCAGCCCAGACAGCAGCAGCAAGACGCAGCCGCCACACATGATGCCAAAATATCACACCACACGTACTACAGGAAAAAAAAAAGGAAATTCTTACCTCTCTGTAATCTGCGAAGACCGCAATAATAGTGGGTTGTTTGTTGCCGTTGCATGTTGCAGGCACGAAGGAGGCGTCGTCGCGCCGTCCGCTGCAGGCGGTGTCGAGTTGAGCTGGCTGTGCGGGCTGCGCGCCCAGGCACAGAGCGTGTCCCCAGTCCCCTAGGGGCGTAAAGCCAAATACCTAGACGAATCTAGGGGAGCGTGTGGCTTAACGCCTCGGCGAAAGAAGTACCTAGAAACATGGTACGCGCGAACGGCGCATGGCGGCGCAACGGTCAAGCACACTGTACGTGTACGGTGGCTAGAAGGGGGAGGTGAGAGCAACGGCGGCGGCGGAATGTTGCAAGTAGAGTGTACTAGACAATGGTCGAGTGGGCCATTGGACGCGGCGCCTCTGCCGCTGAGGCGCCGCGTGTGGAAAAATAGTGCGAGGGCGCTGCGAGCGAACTGGATTGGGGCGGAGACGCGCTCCGCGGCATATTCAACGTACTTTCGCTGCGGGCGCCGAGGCCGATTGCGCATAGTACGCTCTTAAAATAGTGCTTTATTTCAACTGCAAATTTATGTTTACACCATTTTGCCAAACATATATATTTGAGGCATGGATTATACAACGCGACGTCTTCAATTTTGCTGTCGTTGTCAAGCGCGTCTTCTGCTAGCGAGCGCGGGACGCCCAGTTTTTCTCGCAGAACCTCTGTGCAGTACTTTTTTTTTAAATGTTTTAGTTGCTTCGCTGTGCCCATGACTCTTGACGGCCTGTACTAAATGTAGTTTTAGCCAGGTGTACTGCTGTTTTTACCACTGTCCTCTAAAAGTAACTGGTATCTCCGCACCATGAAGGCTACGTTGAAAATTTTATTATCGATACCGTGTCATTTTACGCGCGCTTCTTGTTGCTGGAAATTGATCAGGGACAATGATCGAAGAAAACAATAATAGAGTGAAATAAACCAGGTTTATTAACTGCGTGGCGCGAAGAATGACCAATGTGTTTCTAGGTAATTACATCAAAGGGTACATAGACATATATATTCACGATATATATGTAAGGGAAAAAACACATCTTCTAAATGCAATAATTGAAAAAGTGAGAACTCCCGACCGGAATAAGCGCACGTGTTTGCAGTAACAAACACACTTACTAGTGAACACTGCAAATAAAACTCGCATTCGCAGAAATAGTATTCATAGCAGGCAAAACCATCTTATATATATATATATATATATATATATATATATATGTGTGTGTGTGTGTGTGTGTGTACGACGCCGAATAGTCGTTTACGTTCGAATGTAACGCATAATAGCTCTATTGAAGTCTCAAAGGTGAGTGACTGCATGCAAGTGAGGACTGTCATTCCGAATGATTGTGCTGCCGGAGAGTTGTGGCTGTTGCGCAGGGGCGCAGTTCTTGAGAGAATTAACGGTCGGGTGGTAATAAGTCCTGCTCAACAAGTTCCTAGCACTCAATCAATATGAACGCCCCGTTTTAGGGCAGCCTGTAAATCTGCTCACTTGATTTAGATAAGGATTTTTGACACTCTCACCGTGTCAAAAATCACGGTGAGAGTGTCACCCATTAAAGCTGAGTGCCCCACGTGGTGCCACACTTATCTTCTTCAACGAACGCAACAGATCTGCACATATCTCTACGTGTATGTGAGACATGCCGTTCCTTTAATTGTTTCATTATGGTCGTTTAGATAGTGCACCGAATTACTGAAATCAGCTGTTTATAATATACAAGCTGCTGAGTTAAGCGGTCATACATTTGAGAACGGCATTACATTTATGCATAAGTTGTAGGATAAGCGTAATATGTTTTTCTCGGAAATCAGACTCGAGAATAATTTATGTTGTTGACACACCCAGAAATAAGCCGAAGAACGCAGCCACCTGCTTTTTTCTTTTTTTAATATAAGCAAATTCTTCGGTTTTACTTGGAAAAACCACCATATGATTAAGACACCCGGTTTATACAGTTTTTGCCACCTGAGGTTCTTTAACGTGCACCTAAATAGAAGTACACGAGTCTTTTTTCCATTTAGTTCCCATGGAATTCCGCGACCTGGATTGAACCCGCGTGCTCACGACCGTATTCACTATACTATATAGCCACTAATTAGGCTACCGCGCAGGCTTTCTTTTCTTTTTTTGAAGTATCAACTGGAAAAAAAATCCACGTACGGCTTACGGCCAAATATTAGCATATAGAATGGCCGCTTTAGGCTATGAGACCAAATATCTTTATACGCATTTTTTATATTTTTGTCTAATGAAATTCCCCTTTGATTTGATTTAATTAACTAAAACCGTTTTCGGCACTCGAGATCCGACTGCAATAAATGACCCCTTAATGATTACTCCGCATTCTGTTACGCGAGAAAGGCGAAAATTTGAATGAAATGTTGCGCTGGAGCTTTTTTTTCTATAACAATACTTCCCGTAAATCTGAGGACAAGGCACCGGATGGGCAGTTATGTTTTATTTGTTTGAAGCGGCAAGCAGGAAGGTTGCATATCTTTCTCCTGCGTTTCGCAGGACCTACTGATGAAAAACTTTATGTGCAACAATACACACGAGAGATACATGCTGCTTGAACAACAAGACAAATATTTTTTCTCCGATGGGAACCGTACAATAACATAGTAGAATGAAAGCCGACACTGCGGCCGCATGCACGCGCAATGACCGAGCGGTATTAAAAAATTATAAAAAATAAATAAAGAAGAGAAAGAAAGCCATTTATTCTTAAGGCATAAATACATGTCATATGCAATTATCAACCCCATTTGAGCAGTCTGAACGCAAATACCAGCGCGCGAAGTAGTACGAATGACCCTGCCGAGCAGTATCGCCAGCAGTCTCCAACGGCGCGACCTTGATGCGGCCCAATCCACTTCGACCGCAGCGCCGCCCCAGTATTTTTCCACGTCGGGCGCCTCACGGCAAAGCATGCGCCGCTCGTCCCACTCGACCATATTCTAGTACACTCTAGTTACAAGCAATCATGACAGCAGCGGCGGCGCTGCAGTCGCCAGCAAGATCGCTCGCAGGGCGCGGAGGCACGGCTGTGGGTGCCGCGGGTTTCGAAGCGGGCGTTTTTGTTCGCAATTACCGGTCGCATATTGGACATAACTGCGGCTAAACTAATGCATATCGTACGTTGTTAGTAGAGGAGACAATAAATGACTAGCAGCTATCCTCTGATGAGTGCTTAAGTGCTAAAGATGCATTCGGCTTTGGGCACGTCACGGCCGGCATAAATATTTTTCGCCGGTCTCGGTCGCACGCATGCTACTTGCTTTCCGAATCGTCGGGAGTGGAAAAAATGATTTCAGCTAATGCGAAGAATATTATGCTGGTGGTGTGGTAAAGAAAGCTGCACCGATTTCTAGGCTCGCAGCTCCTTAGGTCATATTACTGCGACGCACTGCATCCTGCTGGTCAAATTGATTAATACCAATATATGCTGCTTTAGAAATCATTCCACACAGCAATTAAGTAAACAAACTTATTTTAGTCGCCACTGTGAAGAAAGAGAATGGTGGTGACCATGAAGAATACTCAAGAGGACGAGACAGAACTTAATTATTGTCACAGAACCCGGTGAACGAGGCGCCGACGCCAGACTAAATTCCAAAGCCGACTTATCAGCTTCCGAAAATCACACGAAAGCTGTGGGGTCTCACACATGCTCTTGGGACAAAGGAACGGCAACACAGTAGTGCAAACAATCAAAAGCGCATTTATTGCACCTTTCATACACTAATGCACACTAGCCGAATTACAACAAATAGAACATTCACACCCCCGCAGGGGCGTCTGCGTGAGCAGGCGTTTGGTGAGTTGCGACACCACGTACCCGAGCACATGGGGGTTGGACCCTCCCGCGTGTAGCCGTGCGCGGCTTAGCCGTGTCTGGGGAAAGGGGGATCCTGGGGGTTGAGCCGATGCCGGGTGTTCGGACCTTTAAGGCCCCCCGGCTGAGGCAACACACCTCTTTGGCCTCTGCTTCACATAGACGGCACCCCCGGACTGACCCACCCGGGGGAAATCGGTGGTCGCCTTTTCCTGTCCCCCTCTCCGATCTTTTTCTTCTCTATTTTTCTGTCCTCACTGTCCTGTCACCTCTTCTCTTCTGTTACTTCCACACTTTTCATAGGCGGCTTGGGTTAACCTTGTGTAGGTGCCCTCTCTTGGGTTTTTATATGAGGTTATAGCAGCAATGTACGGCTGGCGCCTGCAGCCTTACACGTGAAGTGCTGTAGCGTCCCCTTGTTGGACTCCGTGGTGGGTGGCTGCCATTGCTGCCGAACAACACAACATTGTTATGGGAACGCCCGCTTTTCCTCGACTTCTTGATCGTCTCCCTCAGAAGAGGGGACGCACCGATGAGTTTCTGAATTTGTTCACCCGGCCTAAAGACATCTTCCCCCGATATCAAGTAGTACATAGTGAGAGAACGGAAAGACTAGCAAGAACCATATCCCGATTTGTAGTTGCGAAAACCTTGACGAACACGCTAGGCCCTGGCTATAAAGTCACCAAAATGCCAAGCGGGGACCTTCTGCTTGAGCTACGTGATAAGGAACAACACAACAGACTCGGCAAGCTTGTGACTTTTGGTGATGTCCCAGTTACTGTTTCACCGCATCGCTCCATGAACACAGTACGCGGGGTAGTATCCGAAGCAGACCTCATCGACCTATCTGAAACCGAGTTGTTGGAAGGTTGGAAGGAGCAACACGTCATGAATGTGCAGCGCATCGTTATGAGACGGGACAACAAAGAAATTCCCACGAAACACCTGATACTTACCTTTGAATTAAGCGTCTTGCCACAAAGCATCGAAACAGGCTACACAAAATAGCAGTAAGAACATATATCCCAAATCCTAGACGATGCTACCAATGCCAAAGATTCGGCCATGGCTCGCAGAGCTGCCGTGGTCGACTCACCTGTGCCAAGTGTGGAGTACAAGGCCATGCCTCAGACAATTGCGAGGCTACACCTCACTGCGTAAATTGCGATGGTGACCATCCAGCGTACTCCCGGTCTTGTCCAAGCTGGAAAAAAGAGAAAGAAATTCTAACACTGAAAGTCCGTGAAAACATATCGTTCAGGGAAGCACGCAAAAGGTGCTCACCATTCCACACGACCACTTACGCTGATGCGGCGCGTCTAGGGGCAGCGTCGCAGCGGCTACTGCCACCAGCCGAACCCGCGCGCAGCGAGCTGTCGCTTGTGGCTCCTGCCCCCAGGGTGGAAGTAGCTAAGTCTACTCCACCTAACCAGCAAACAGACCCGGTTACCCTAGAGTTGCCGGCACCACAACAGCCCTCGGTGGCAGCCTGCGCTACGCGAAGCGAACCCGCAGGCCCACCAGCAGCTCCCACGGTGGGTGCAGTCAAGGCTGCCTCACCATCTCCGGCCATTGCTGGCTGTGGTAACACCCGGCGCAGCTCAGGCCCAAAGGCAGCCCCATCGACCTCCGGGCTGGTGGGCACAAATGTCTCGTCCTTCGCGGCGAGACTCTCTCGCGAAACTTCTCGCTCGCAAGAGCGCGTGTCCGGCGCCTCTCAAGAGGCAATGGACACTACACCCATCCCGACGGCGCACCAAGCGCCTAGGAGCGGCGAGGCTCCCTCGACCGCTTCAGAAAGAACAAATCCCGCGTCACAGGGCCTGGAAAGGGCTCTGTAATCTAAGGCAATACTTCCGTTTTTAGTACACACAGCACCAATTTAATTTCATTATGGATACACAAATTATACAATGGAACGTCAGAGGCCTTCTTAGGAACCTCTACGGTATCCAAAAACTTCTTTACCAACACAATCCAAAAGTGCTGTGTGTACAGGAAACGCACTTAAAATCAACACATACAAACTTTCTCCGACACTATGTTACGTTTCGTAGAGACCGTGACGATGCTATCGCATCATCAGGCGGTGTTGCCATTATAATTCACAAAAGCATAGCATGTCAACATTTGCAGCTACAAACGCCCCTCGAAGCAGTGGCAGTTCGACTTGTTCTTCTGAACAAACTCATCACCATTTGCTCGCTTTACATTCCCCCACATTACCACATACACAAACATGAATTTCAGTCCCTTATAGACGAATTGCCAGAACCTTATCTTGTTCTTGGCGATTTCAATGCGCACAGCAGTCTGTGGGGCGACTCTCGTATCGATGCGCGAGGTCGTCTTGTTGAAGAATTTCTCTTCTCGTCTGGTGCGTGCCTCCTGAATAAGAAGGAACCTACATTTTACTGTATTGCAAACGGAACCTTTTCTTCTATTGGCCTTAGCATAGCTTCCCCGTGTCTATTTCCTGAACTTGAATGGGAAGTTACCAAAAATCCTTACGGGCGCGATCACTTCCCCATATTACTGAGAACAACCACAGAAAATAAGTCTCCACCACAAGCCCCTCGATGGAAGGTTGATACAGCAGATTGGGAGAAATTTCGAACTCTTACTAGCAATATCTCCTGGGCTGACATGTCTTCGTTAGGAATTGATGCTGCTGTAGAGTATTTCACTGCCTTCATAATTGATGCCGCTTCTAAATGCATATCCGAAATAAGTGGTGTGGCATGCAAACGCCGTGTCCCATGGTGGAACGACGAATGTAGGAACGCTCGTAGGAAACAGAACAAAGCGTGGGGGTTGCTACGTGATTCACCTACTGCGGAGAATCTTATCAACTTTAAGAAGATAAAGTCACAAGGCAGGAGAACGCGCCGACAGGCCAGAAGAGAGAGTTGGCAGAAGTTTTTATCAGGTATACACTCGTATACAGATGAGGCCAAAGTATGGAACAGGGTTAATAAGGTGAGAGGACGACAAACATATTCACTCCCTTTGGTAAATACACAGGGCGACAGCTTGGAAGACCAAGCGAACCACCTGGGTGCACATTTTGAACATGTGTCGAGTTCATCGCACTATTCTCCGGAATTCACAAAATACAAAGCAGCAATAGAAAAACAAAAACCAGACCGAAAGAGCACCGGGAACGAGCCATATAATTTACCTTTCTCTTTAGCAGAGCCTCATGCATCACTCGCCTGTTGCAACCAATCTGCCCCAGGCTCTGACCGCATATTATATGAAATGTTGAAGAACCTACCCTCTGAAACGAAGAAAACCCTTGTCTGTCTGTATAACTCTATATGGACCTCCGGCGAGATCCCCTCTGCCTGGAAAGAGGCCATAGTGATCCCTATCCTGAAGCAGGGGAAGGATCCATCCTCTGTATCGAGTTATCGGCCCATAGCGCTAACAAGCTGTCTCTGCAAAGTCTACGAAAAAAATGATAAACCGTCGCCTATTACATTTCCTAGAATCAAACAGACTGCTTGATCCATACCAGTGTGGTTTTCGCGAGCGTCGATCCACCACTGACCACTTGATACGTATTGAGGCGCAGATACGCGAGATTTTTGTTCACAAACAGTTCTTCTTGTCTGTATTTTTAGACATAGAAAAGGCCTACGACATCACATGGCGGTTTGGCATACTGAGAGACCTCTCCCACTTTGGTACACGTGGTAATATGTTAAATGTGATTGAGAGTTATCTGCTGAATCGCACATTCCGTGTTCGAGTTGGCAATGTTTTATCACGACCTTTTGTGCAGGAAACTGGTGTACCCCAAGGAGGTGTGCTCAGTTGCACACTCTTTATCGTTAAAATGAACACGCTTCGTGCTTCTTTACCACCAGCTATCTTTTATTCCATCTACGTGGACGATGTACAGATAGGCTTCAAGTCCTGTAACCTCGCAGTGTGCGAGAGACAGGTACAGCAGGGGCTCAACAAAGTGTCTAAGTGGGCAGAGGAAAACGGGTTCAAAGTAAACCCCCACAAAAGTTCTTGTGTTCTTTTCACCAGGAAGAAAGGTCTTGTTGCAGATCCAACTATCGAAATGTATGGACAACAAATACCTGTGAACAAAGAACACAAATTTTTAGGCATCATACTTGACTCTAAGCTTACTTTCATTAACCACATAAAACATCTAAAGGCGAAATGCCTAAAAACAATGAACTTACTGAAAATTTTATCTCACACATCCTGGGGCACCGACAGGAAGTGTTTAATGAACCTTCACAAGAGCCTCATTCGGTCACGATTGGACTATGGTGCCGTAGTATATCACTCTGCCGCCCCGAGCACGCTAAAAATGCTAGACCCCGTCCACCATCTAGGTATCCGCCTGGCCACTGGCGCATTCAGAACAAGCCCCGTCGAAAGTTTATACATAGAATTCAATGAGTGGTCACTCCATTTCCAGACAACATACATCAGCTTCACCTATTTTCTCAAAGTACACTCCGATCGTGAACATCCTTGTTCTGCAACCCTTAATGAATTGAAGTGTGCAACGCTTTTCTATAATCGACCCTCTATGAGGCGGCCTTTCTCATTGCGTGTAAGAGAACTTAGCGAAGAGATGGATATCCCACTTCTAGAACATCGCCTAATGCTTCCAGCTAAGCTTTCACCGCCCTGGGAGTGGCAGGTGATAGAATGTGATCTATCCTTTGTAGAGGTCACAAAGCACGCTCCCGAGCTCGAAATTGCAATGCATTTCCGCGAACTTCAATCGAAGTACTCGTGCTCGGAATTCTATACCGACGCATCCAAGTCCCATGCTGGCGTATCTTACGCCGCTGTTGGCCCCTCCTTTTCTAAATCTGACGTATTGAACCCCCTAAGAAGCATCTTCACCGCAGAAGCCTACGCAGTACTGTCTGCGGTGAAGCATATAGAGAAATTGAAACTACAAAATGCAATAATAATCACAGACTCGTTGAGTCTTGTAAAAGCGCTAACATCTTTACAAAAGCATAAGAATCCTGTTGTTATCGAGCTTTACTCACTCTTGTGTAACATTTACCAATCTCGTAGACATGTAATAGTATGCTGGGTGCCTGGCCATAGAGGCATCGAGGGCAATGTGCTAGCAGACCAGTTGGCCACATCAGCTACATCGCAGGCTAATAATCCTGCCGCTGCTATTTCCTCCACAGATCTGGGGCCTTTTTTGCGAAGGAAACTGCGAGGCCACTGGCAGCGTCTGTGGGACGCTGAAACAACTAATAAGCTCCACTTGATTAAGCCACAGTTAGGTTTCTGGCCCTGTACAACTAAAACACGACGAACTGATGTCCTATTCTGTCGTCTCAGAATAGGACACACATATGGTACTCACAATTTTCTATTGAATGGAAATGATCCTCCAACATGTGGTAGATGTGGCGACAGGCTCACCGTCCTCCACGCCCTCTTGGAGTGTCGGGAAGCCGAAAGAGAAAGAAAGAAACATTTTCCTCTCGCATATCGCTATTGTGTCCCTCTGCATCCCGCTGTTTCTAGGTAAAGAACCACTTTTTAGCACCAACGCAGTCCTTGCTTTCTTGAAAGATGTTGTGCTACATGTTACTAGCCCAATAAGTTCGTAGTGCATCCTCTCTCTAGAGGATGTTGCTGCGATAGTTTTTTAACTGCACATGCCTCCAGGCCCTTGTGTTTCAAGGGCTCTGTTTAGGCACTTGTGCTTCTGGCCAATACTTGTATCTTTAATTTTTTGTAACTCGTATCATTCTTTCGCAATGCATTCTTCATGTCCATAGTACACATAATCACTCATTGCCATAATCTTATTACTTATAGATTTTACGCACTTTACAGCGACTGATTTTAGGCCCCTTTACAGCCATGCCACATCTAATGTTCATGTAATTCCCTATTCATCTACCACTAACAAGCCATTACCATCGTCTTGGCGCGAACTAATACTGTCATGGCGCTCTTTGGCCATACCTGGCCCTTGCGCCACTAAACTCCAACAATCATCAGAACATTCACACGGGCGCGCGACAAATCAAGGAAGTCCGACTCACCGCGACCCGATAGCGAGCGAATACATTCCACCCATGCTATCACACCATCGCCTAGTCGTTCACGTATACAGTCACGCGAACGGCGGCGCGCTCGAACGATCCGTGTTCGTCCATACCGGTGTCCTGCTCTTAGCCTCGCGCGACGGTCGCGCGAAGCGGGCCGGCGCACGCGCGAAGCGTTCGTCCGTGTTCGCCGCCGATCCCAAGCCCAAGAGAAAGCGCTTTCGACCTTTTTCTCCCAAGTCCCCCTGCCGTTCGGTGGCGTTAGCATCGCGACACTCGCGCCATCTCTTGCAATGCGCCGCAACCACCACGATCGTCGCCGACACTTAGCCACGCGGTGAAGCCGGATTACAGGAGACGCGCGAGAGTCGCGCATCCCCACAAAGCAAGGACAATTAAGAGTGGGCCCTCTGGTGCGCCAGCGAACGCCGGTTGCTATCTAAAGACCGAGTCAGAGCCCAGAGTTGTCAAAACGCAACAAAATATATTCTTCAC
Organism: Dermacentor silvarum; assembly: GCF_013339745.2. NCBI lineage: Eukaryota > Metazoa > Arthropoda > Arachnida > Ixodida > Ixodidae > Dermacentor > Dermacentor silvarum. The sequence continues at coordinate 72,220,450 of NC_051155.1, forward strand.
ACAAGGCAATTACACACACACTTGCACACTTAGGCTAGACACAACACAATACAAATCAGATGGGTATTAACAAACACAAGAAAATAATTCACGACAAGCACTAAGAGTCCAACACGTAAAGTACCAAATGAAAAGGAATACTAAGTGTCTAGTCGTATTCACCGTGCTGGTCTTGTCAGACGATCTCGGCGTGGCTCGGGGCAAATCTCGAAGAAAGAAGTTCTTCCGGAAATGCAGACGCTCGATGAACCCGTCGACTAGCTTGCCGGGGAATTCCCTTCTTCCGCAGACGCTCGGTCTTCACGTTACATCACTTCACCGGTGCGGACTAAACTCTCTGAACTCCACTAAACGATTCTCGCACGGCGGTTATATAGCTTCCACAGGCGTTCTCGAACATTCTTATCGGTGTCGTGATCTCGTAGCATGGCCAAGGCTTGGGAAGCTTCTATACTTTTCTGGTACCTTCGACCGCCGCCGTCGGAGCATTCTCGAGGGGGGGTGATGACTCATCCTGTTGGTTATTGTGACTCGGGGTCGAGGACGAGAGACGGAGTGTTGAAGCAGGCGAAGATGAGACAAAAGCTTTTGACAATATGTACAAATATGTACAGACATAGCAGGTAATAGCTGATGATAGCTGCCATTAGCTGGTGATAGCTAGTAAAAGCAGTAAGAGCTGGTAAGAGCGCACCAGACCGACGGGGCGGCCGGTGGCGACTCTCTGGCTTAACAATGGGCCGGTTCCTCCTTAAATCCCCTTGGCGGCGACTCGTCGACATGACCCTGAGGGGCGAGTGGTCAGTCGTCGTGGTCCCCCTGGCGACTCCTCGTCGACAGGACCCAGACAGGCGGTTGCTGACGTCCCCCGCGTCGTATTCTTCTTTCCACGGGGGGAAGACCTGGTGCCGCTTGAAATGACACGCGTCTATTGCTTCGCCGCGGCAAAGATGGGTGCTTTTTGAACACTCCCCGCGCGTTGAATTTTTGATTTGTCGCGCAGAGGTGGGAGCTCCCGTCGCCTCGATCATAGGCACGTAGCACGGCACAACAGAACCCCCGCCGCCAGACAATGCATCCACAGAGGTCCAGCTGTCCGACGCAGCTCGGAAGATTGGATGCGGCGGCTGAGCGACGTCGTCGATGGAGGTACAGGCTTTGCTGATTTTCCCGCCGGTGGTCTTTCCTGCTGCTCGGCCCTGATTATGTCCACTGGAACGACCGAGAATGAACAACGCCAAACCACTCCGGCCAAAGCAAGCGCCCTCCGAATGCTGCTCAAACCGCCAGACCAAAATCATCGAACAAAGCATTTTCCGAGATCTGGCTACGCTAAACAAAACAAAACAAAACAACAACAAAAAATTGCCGAACAACACGAGACACGTATCGGAGAGTGAATTCGAAATACGGACCTTTTCTTTTTGTCTTTAATTGTCAATGTGTGAGGGTTAATCAAATCAAAATTAGTTTGCAAGCGGTTCTCAACTGTAATGCGGGTGGGTTGGCGAAGATCAACGTTGCCGAAGATGACTTAATTTTGCCCCCGAAAGCCGTGACGCCGCTAATCTTTGCGCTTGGGCGCCACTTCGCAAAAGTGCCTAATGATATCCGACAACTGTCACCGCATAAAGAAATAGCCCTCCACTTAGTGCAGTCAAAATGCGTCGGCAAAACGAGCACCACATTTCTAAAGCGCAGAAGCGGTCCTAAAAAAAAACAAAACAAAAAAAACAAACAAAACAAATACTAAAACTCGCACGAACAATACAAAAACAAGTCATAATCGAAATTAAAGAATTTGGGCGTTTCCTAATCTAGATATACGTAAAAATATCAAACGAATTAAAACACTAACGCTTTCTCTACTCGAGCGTTCAGGAATCAGGCCTCAGTAAATTAATGATCAACAAACTAAAAAAATGTCGGTGTCTCATGAAACGAAAGGACCAAAGCATTGAAAAATGCGCTCTTGGCATATCCACCCTTTCCTACGCTCAACACGCGACTCAACTTTATCCCAAGAAACCACACACAAAAAAAAGATGATTACTAAAAGGACAATTAACAGAATGACTTTTCAAACTACCGTGGCACGTTCACAATCACTTGGTGTTCAGAACCACACCCTTTGAGACGCGCTCGAGCCGGTCGACAATTCTCGGGTCTACGAGTTGTCCCCTCGGAACACCAAAACAAAGCTGGTTTGCACGAAGTACCTATAGTAGCCGTGACATTCACACTACTGCCTCCAAACACTCGGGGAGCGGCGCATCCACGGGCCCGTGGGCGCGCTGTCCCTTTGTCCGCTAGGCCGTCGCCGTTCTTTCCTCAAGGAAGGAAGCGGCCATTGAAGCAAGCTTTCGAGCGCACCCGGCGCTTCGCTACATTACTCTGCTTACAATCCCCTGACACCGCTGAGAACAGACGGAATTTGCGGCGTCTAAATGTCTGCGAAATCCTGCCTTTACCGACGCGTGTCACGCCTATTACAGAACGCAGCAGCCGCCTAAGCTTCGGGTCCACCATGCTCCGCTTTTTCCTAACGGCTTGGCTGTTGGAGCACTTGACCTGGCTCGTATCGCCGCCCGAGTCCGACTTTCTCGGCTTGCGCCTTCGTCGTTTGCCCTCGGCGCGGCTCACAGGGCTTGCGGTCTCGGCACGCGTACTCGTAGGTACGCTGCCTTCTCGTCGCAGCGATATCGCTCCGGACGGCAAAACCAAGCTAGGCTCGTGGTCGTCGCTAGATGTCTGTACCGCTGACAGAACATGACTGCATCCGACGCCATCTGAGCTAGCCGGCTCGCCCTGCGGTCTCTCCTCAACTGACCGGATTTTATCGCTGATATCGAGATCAAAGGGGCCACTGTCGGCCACTGTTTGCAAAGCGGCTTCTCTAGACGGCGAAACAACAGTGTGTTCGCGCTCATCACTTAGCGCGTGCAACAATGGCACCACAGCTTTTCCTGAGCATTCTGAGTTTATAGCTATCTGAATAGCTGGTCTGTCCTCCACAAGCTCGGCATTGTCGCTTTCATCTTGGCCTTCACAGTCGGCCTGACTTACAGCATCAAAATGCCTCAACAAAGCCTTCTTAGCCTCATCGTAGTCCCGATTCTCCTCATCAAGTAGGCGTTCCAAAACACACGAGAGACTACAAGGAAGCAACAGGATGAACCGCTCTGACCAGAGGTCCCGGTTGAAACCCTCTTCTTCGCAAACTTTTTCAAAGTCCGCAAGAAAAGTAACAATGCTCTCGCCTGCCTTGAAATTGTGGAGATGGTATCGCGCTGTGCGCCATGCCCATGTTTGAATTTCTTGACGGCGTTCTCGCCTTGCCTTTTCCTCAGGACTTTCGTGCTCCTTTCCTTCTAGCTCGCGCCTCTCACGTCTCTCGCGTTCCTTTGCCTCCAGCTTTCGCTCCACAATCATTTTCCAAGCCTATTCGGCTTCCTCGGTCGTCACGTCCTCTGCTCGCATAACGTCGAGAATCGCTTTCCTTGCTTTTTCGGAGCCGGCGAAAATGCCCAACTCCTCAGAAATTTGAATGAGGTCCTGAACTTGGAATTCGTTCCTCGTGTTGCTTGCCCACAAAATTTACCCTTACCTTAAACTAGAATCGACTATTTAACGAAGGTAAATTCGTAATCCAGAGCCTACCAAAACAACAAAACACTCAAATAATAGCTTACCAAAACAAAAGACTCTACTAACATCTGCCTGTGCTAGAGAGGTCTGGCGACTTGAAAAGCAAACATCGGGCACTCACCCATCCAAAGTGGTTGACGCCGGTCGGTGTGGTAGCTGCCATCGAGCGGTGTATAGCAGTCGTCTTCGGGCCTCGTATCTCGCAGCTTGCCATCGGCTGTTGAGATACTGGTTCGCCAATCCCATTGCTGCCGTCCACTATTGTGACTCGGGGTCGAGGACGAGAGACGGAGTCTTGAAGCAGGCGAAGATGAGACGAAAGCTTTATACAATATGTACAAAATGTACAGATATAGCAGGTAATAGCTGGTAATACCTGTCATTAGCTGGTGATACCTAGTAAAAGCAGTAAGAGCTGGTAAGAGCGCACCAGACCGACGGGGCGGCAGGTGGCGACTCTCTGGCTTAACAATGGGCCGGTTCCTCCTTAAATCCCCTTGGCGGCGACTCGTCGACATGACCCTGAGGGGCGAGTGGTCCGTCGTCGTGGTCCCCCTGGGGACTCCTCGTCGACAGGACCCAGACGGGCGGTTGCTGACGTCCCCCGCGTCGTATTCTTCTTTCCACGGGGGGAAGACCTAGTGCCGCTTGAAATGACACGCGTCTATTGCTTCGCCGCGGCAAAGATTGGTGCTTTTTGAAGTCTCCCCGCGCGTTGAATTCTTGATTTGTCGCGCACAGGTGGGAGCTCCCTCCCGTCGCCTCGATCATAGGCACGTAGCACGGCACAACATGGTGCATGCTCACGCTGTAGTTATCTCTTTCGAATCGCCGAGTGAGAAGGTGTCTCGGCGCGCGCGTGTGCTCTCTCTCTCTCTCTCGTTACCGTCGTCTCGTCTATGCTCTTCTAGACTTCTATGCGCCGTTGTTTGAGGCGTATGTGCTCTCCCCCTCTGTTGAAGTTGCTGCGGAGCCGGTGTGTTCTTTCGCTGGCTTGCGTGGCACGCGGCGCGCGCTTGGATTACGCGCTCTTTTGTGACAGATTCAATATACAGAGTGTCCCAACTATCGTGCTCCAAGATTTAAAAATATGCAAATACCACATGGCTGGACAGAACCAAGGTAATAATGGTTGCCGTCGCTTGGAGATACTGAGACTATGTTTTTGCATTCCGCCTTATTACATAATCAGTCTTAATTATTTATAAACGTCTCAAATATTATAATTAGCTGAAAAGTGTCAATGAGAAAATTGCAGAGCAACATGAAACAGTCCCGATAGAGCTTTCTGTTGCTCAACACGTGCTACATAAAAGCGTGTTTCCGAGCGTGAAAGAAACCCGCGAATTACCGAAACATTGCCGCGCGACCTGCCGCTCGAGGCACCTTGCGCGTACGCGTGTAGCAATATTTAGCAATAAAATGCTGTATCGGGAGTTTTTCATGTTACTCTACAATTTTCTCATCGACACTTCTCATCTAATTATAATATTTCAGAAGTTGAATAATTAATTATGACTAATTGTGTAATTAGGCGGAACGCAAGAACAATAATCTCAGTATCTCCAAGCGACGGCAAGCAACATTATATTGGTTATGTCCCGCTGCCACGCTTTAAGTGCCTCATCTTCATTAGGCACCGAGAAAAGGGATGGTTTTTTCTTCTGCTTTTCTAGCAGAAACATAGCCTGTTGTGCAGCCCGGCGCAGAACAGTGCGTCTGTCGTTTCATGCGACTTGCCATTGCTTCTTAGGGCATGACAACCTGTAAAAATATTGCCACCACAAGAAGGCAAAACTGCACAGCGCGAATGCTAACAGAAACGAGCGTGGAGCAAAAAGAACCGAACAGAAGCATGCCACCCGAGCGCACTCGCTAGCTCCGTCAGCAGCCAAGCTACAGCGGAGGCATCTTACCGTTGACGCGCGCGCCACCACTCGGCATCATGAATCACTGCAACACGCGCCGCGCTCTCCGACGGCTGCGTTGCTCCCACCTTCCCTTCTAACCACCATAGTACGTGGGCGCGTGGGCGCAAATAGAAATACGCCGCCTGGACAGAGCCCGAACTGCAGCAGACGAGAGGCGCGAGTCTGTGCCCTGACGTCCCGCGAGCGGCGCTCGCAGCGCCCCTGCAGGTCGTTCTCAGAGCTAATGCTCGTTCGCTCGGTTACGCCGACGTACGTCGACGCAGGAACGGGCGCCTAAGAGCGGCGATCTAATAAAGCAAACGTCGAGACATTTGGCCATCCCAACTGCGTGAAGTCGTGACAAGGGGCATTCACTCGAAAGTCGAGACTGTCCTGCTAAATTCAGGATGGTTGGAAACCCTAGTTTCGTAAGAAAGATATAAAAGTAAAGACACGGAGTGTTTTTGAGTAACCTGCCGCGGTAGCTTAGTGGCTATGGTGGGTCGCTGCAGAGCTCGGGGTAGCGGATTCGATGCCTTGCAACGGCGGTCGTATTTTGACGACCGTGTGCTTGGATTTAGTTGTACGATAATGAACCCCAGAAGGCCAAATAATTCGGAGTTCCTCACACTACGGCGTGCCTCCTACTCAGATCGTGGGTTTTCCTTGCAATACCACAATATATTATTTTAGCTAAATAATGTGAAGCTGCAAATCTCGATACCCAGAAATATTCTAAGGAAATGAGGATGCGGCGATTACCGGGCACTAAACAACGTTACAGTTCCTGGTCGCTAACCTCTCGCGAACATTCAGGACTTCACGGCAGCCCCGCAGGGGCGTCTGCGCAAGCAGCCGTTTGGTGAGTTGCGCCACCACGTACTCGAGCACACGAGGGTTGGACCCTCCCGCGTGTAGCCGTGCGCGGCTTAGCCGTGTCCGGGGAAAGGGGGATCTTGGGGGTTGAGCCGATGCCGGGTGCTTGGACCTTTACGGCCCCCCGGCGGAGGCAACACACCTCTTTGGCCTCTGCGTCACGTAGACGGCACCCCCGGACTGACCCACCCTGGGGAAATCGGTAGTTGCCTTTTCCTGTCTCTCTCTCTCTGCAATCTTCGTCTTTCCCTCTCACTTTCAATCTTTCCTGTCACGTCCTCACTTCTTTTATTTATGGTATTCTTGGCAGCGAGGGTTAACCTTGTGTGGTGCAACCAACCTTGGCTGTACATATTTGGTTATGCGGCATCGTACAGTTGGCCACCGCTGGGCTTTTTTCTTATAAAACCTGCGGCGTGCCCTTCTTGGGCTCCACGGTGGGCGACTGGCGTTGCTGCCGAAAACTGACGATTTTCTATGGAGAATTGTTTCCCCAAACTCCCTGATTGCCCTCATAAGCGAGGGCGCACCGAAGTATTCCAGTTTTATGGCATTCAACGTGAAAACTTTCCAAAGTATCATGTGATACATTCTGAAAGACCAGAAAAGAGCGTGAGAGTCATCTCACCTTTCCCTGTAGCGATTATATAGGCCTCGGTTACAAAGCCACGAAGCTAGCTAGTGGTGACCTCCTTTTGGAAGTCCATGATAAGAAGCAATATGAAAAGCTACAGAACCTTGTCTCTTTTGGGAACATTCCAGTGACCGTGACTCCACACCGAACTATGAACACTATCCGCGGCCATATATCAGATGAAGATATGATGGAGCTAACCGAGGCCGAACTTTTAGAAGGATGGAAAGAGCAAAATGTGATCACTGTGAAACGGATTAGGATAAGACGCGAAGGGAAAGAAATTCAAACAAAGCACCTTATTGCCACCTTCGGCTCAAGCGTGCTCCCCGAGACAACGGAGGCAGGATATGTCAAGCTCCGGGTCGGACCGTACATACCGAACCCTCTGCGATGCTTTAAGTACCAGCGATTCGGGCACAGTTCACAGAACTGCCGAGGTCAGCAAACTGGTGCAAAATGCAGTGCGAATCAACCCCTCGCTGAGTCATGTGAAAACACCCTCCACTGTGTGAACTGTGATGGAGAGCACGCCGCGTACTCGCGGTCGTGCCCATCATGGAAAAAAGAAATCGTAACCATCAAAGTGAAAGAGAATATTTCATTTAAATAAGCACGCAGGCGGGTATCCTACCTGCCAAAGAACAGCTTTGCCGAAGTGGCGCGTCAGGGGGCAGCGCCACAATGGCTCCCGGCGGCCGTCCGGCCCACGCAGAGTGAGCCGGAGGTGACGCCACCTGCCCCCTTGGCGGCTGCAGCCAGCGCTGCTCCGCCGCCTCAGAACAAGGGGCCATCGACCTCTGGGCTGACGGCCTCAAGGGTATCGTCTCTTGAGACGAAGCCCTCTCGTCAAACAGCGCTCGCATGAGCGTACGTCCAGCGGCTCGCAAGAGGCAATGGACGTAACACCGACCGTGACGGCGCATCCAGCGCCTAAGGAGCGGCGCGATTCTATCGAGCGCTCCAAAAAAAGACAAACTTCGTGTCATGGCGCCTGGGAAAGGCCCCATGAGCTAATTTTCGTTTCTCCAACGCACAGCACAATCAACACGTTTCTTATTATGCAAACACAAATACTCCAATGGAAAGTTAGAGGACTTCTCCATAACCTAGACGATATCAAAGAACTCCTCCATAGATACAATCCAAAGGTACTGTATGTTGAAGAGACTCACTTGAAGCCCACACATACAAATTTTCTCCGACAATACACCATTTTTCGGAAAGATAGTGACGAGGCTAACGCCTCGTCCGGTGGTGTAGCCATCATAGTTGATAAGTGTGTAGCATGTCGCTCATTTGAACTTCGGATGCCTCTTGAGGCAGTCGCCGCACAAGCAATCTTATTTGACAAGTTAGTTACAATCTGCTCGTTATACTTGCCGCCCAATCAACACCTAAAAAACAGATTTCTATTGCCTTGTGGACCAGCTTCCAGAACCCTACATGATCGTAGGTGATTTCAATGCCCACAACAGTCTGTGGGGAGATTCCAGGTGTGACGCTAGAGGGCGACTCGTCGAAAATTTTCTTATAAGCTCTGGTGCATGCCATTTTAATAAAAATGAACCCACATATTTTAACTTCACGCATAACTCAAACTCATCCATTGATCTAGCCATTGGCTCTGCTTCACTAATTCCTGACCTGAAATGGGAGGTAACCAAAAATCCACTTGGGAGTGACCATTTTCCTATAATACTTAAACTAGTAGAGAAACATGACCGTCCACCAACCCGCCGGGGTGGCTCAGTCAGCTAAGGCGTTGCGCTGCTGAGCACGAGATCGCGGGATCGAATCCAGGCTGCGGCGGCCGCATTTCGATGGAGGCGAAATTCAAAAACGCCCGTGTGCTTGCGTTGTAGTGCACGTTAAAGAACCTCAGGTGGTCAAAATTAATCCGGAGCCCTCCACTACGGCGTGCCTCATAATCAGAACTGGTTTTGGCACGTAAAACCCCAGAAATAAGATGACCGTCCACCACATACGCCTCGATGGAAGCGTGCAATGGCTGATTGGAAGCAGTTTAATGAATCAACTTATTTAACAAAAAATTTTATCAACGATTTTGGCATTGATGATGCAGTACGGTATTTTACAGCTTTTATGATCAATGCAGCAGAAAAGTGCATACTTCAAACAAAGGGCCGTTCATGTAAACGACGCGTTCCATGGTGGAATGAGGAGTGCAGACAGGCACGAAAGAAGCAAAATAAGGCATGGAATACACTGCGTCGATCACCAACTGCAGAAAATCTAGTAGAATTTAAACGCATCAAATCGCAGGGAAGGCGGACATGGCGACAGGCAAGGAGAACGAGCTGGGAGAGATTCCTCTCAGGCATAAATTCCTACACACAGGAGGCGAAAGTTTGGAATAGGCTTTGGAGACTTAACGGGCAACAGACCCAGTCCATTACCCTTGGTCGATGATCAAGGGAATACCTTGGAAGAGCAGGCAGACGCCTTTGGGGAGCACTTCGAGGCCGTCTCTAGCTCAAGTAATTATTCTAGGTAATTCCTTAGATATTAAGAAATAGCGGAACATAAAACACTTGATCGGAAATGCCGACCGAATGAATCTTATAACCGTCCTTTCAGCGTTGCCGAGCTGAAAGCCTCATTAAACGCATGTCAGAGCTCCGCACCCGGAGCTGACAGTATTGTATATGACACGATAAAAAACTTGCACCAAGACACACAAATAACACTTCTTGCACTTTTTAACACCATTTGGGCTTCTGGATACGTGCCTTCAACATGAAGAGAGGCTATTGTAATTCCGATATTGAAACAAGGTAAAGATGCATTTTCAGTTAAAAGTTACCGTCTGATAGCGCTTACAAGTTGTGTTTGCAAGCTATTTGAGAAGATGATAAATCGGCGTTTGTTACATTTCCTGGAGTCTAACAAAGTGCTTGACCCTTATCAATGTGGTTTCAGAGAAGGTCGTTCTACAACCGACCATCTAGTACGCATAGAGTCGCACATACCGTGATGCCTTCATTCATAAGCAGTACTTCTTGTCGACATTTCTCGACATGGAAAAGGCGTACGACACGACGTGGCGCTACGGGATATTGCGAGATATGTCGCAAATGGATATTCGCGAAAACATGCTTAACGTTGCTTAATATGCTTAAACCGCATATTCCGTGTCAAAATTGGAAATGCTTTCTCCAGGCCATTTCTCCAGGACACTGGGGTGCCACAAGGTGGTGTACTGAGTTGTACTCTTTTTATAGTAAAAATGAACTCTTTACGCTCATCAATTCCGCCTACCATGTTTTATTCAGTGTACGTTTATGATGTGCAAATAGGTTACAAATCGTGTAATCTCGAAATTTGCGAGCGACAGGTTCAGCTTGGCCTGAACAGGGTATCAAAATGGGCTAATGAAAACGGGTTTAAGCTAAATCCTCAGAAAAGCTCCTGCATCCTTTTTACAAGGAGGAGAGGCCTGGTCTCAGATGTTGATATTGAACTTCATGGACACCGCATACCTCCGCACACGGAGCACAAATTTTTGGGTGTCATGCTTGACTCCAAGCTATCCTTCATAGCCCACATTAAATATATTAAGAATGAATGCTTAAAAACAATGAATATTCTTAAATTTTTGTCACATACAACATCGGGTAGTGATAGGCAAGTGTCTAATAAACCTGTATAAGAGCCTCATACTATCCCGTTTGGATTATGGCGCTGTAGTCTATCACTCTGCCACACCCAGCGCGTTAAAGATACTGGATGCCGTACACCACTCAGGCCTCCGCATGGCTACAGATGCCTTCAGGACAAGTCCTGTAGCAAGTCTGTACGTAGAATCAAATGAGTGGTCACTCAACCTGCAAAGGTCATACACTAGTTTTACAGTACTTCCTCAAAGTTCTTTCAAACCCAGAACATCCTTGTTACACAACTGTAAATGACATGACGTGTGCTACACTGTTTCATAATCGCCCAACGTTCAGAGCACCCTCCTCGTCGCGTGTTAGAAGGCTTAGTGAAGAAATGGGTGTCTCGCTTCTAAAACACAGTCTAAAGACCCCAGCAAAGTTCTTACCGCCGTGGCACTGGGAAATCATAGAATTTGAGACGTCAGTTGTGCAAGTCTCAAAGCACGCTCCACAAGAACACATTCGTATGCGCTTTTTAGAGCTGCAAGCTAAATACTCCTGCATGGATTTTTACACGGATGCATCAAAATAGCATGCGGGCGTGTCCTATGCAGCAGTTGGACCATCATTTTCGGAATCAGATGTTCTGCACCCACTAACGAGCATCTTTACGGCTGAGGCTTATGCATTATTGTCAGCTGTAAAGCATATCATGTATATAATTTTAGAGAAGGCAATTATATTCACAAATTCATTAAGCGTAGTTGAAGCTTTAATGTCGCTACAAAAGCACAGAAATCCTGTAGTAAATGAACTCTATTCGCTTCTGTGCTCTAGTTATGCTGCTGGACGACGTATCATAATATGCTGGGTTCCTGGCCACAGAGGCATTCAGGGGAATTTGCATGCTGATGAACTCGCAACATCTACAGCAACGAAACCTCGCAACGCTCCTATCGCTGTCACAGCTATAGATTTGAAACCTTTCCTGCGGAGAAAACTAAGAAGCTATTGGCAACACCTTTGGGATGCTGAAACGTCTAATAAGCTTCACCTAATTAAACCTCAATTAGGGTTTTGACCATCAACAACGAAATCACGGGCAGCCGATGTCCTCTTAACTAGGTTGAGAATCGGACATACGTACGGCACACGCAACCACTTGTTGACGGGCGATGAACCTCGAATCTGTGGGAAATGTAGTGAGAGGTTGACCGTCATTCATGTACTACTGGAGTGTCGGGAAGCAGATGCTGAAAGGAAAAAAAAACACTTTCCTCTTGCGTACAGACAAGTCTATTCCTCTCCTACCCAGCAATGTTCTTTGGTAATGAACCGATATTTAAGATGAAATCAGTACTAGACCTTTTCAATGAAGTCCACTTATTGCATGTTATCAGCCCCCAAAAATTCGTAACGCGGCGTCTTTTGAGAAGTCGCTGGTGCGACGGTAGCGTTTTGTATAGCGCATGCCTCCAGGCCCTTAATCTCGAAGGGCCCTGATGAGGCAGTAGCGCTTCTGACAGTCACGTATTTTAGTATATCAGTTCTTCGTAGCACACCTTTTATTTTCGCGCAACATATCACTGTACATTATGAGTATCACTGTCATAATTTTGTCTAAGTATACATTTTACGCACTCTACAGCGAAAGTTTTTAGGCCTCTATACAACCGTGTCGAATATACCACCTGAAATTAACCACAACATGGACTACATCATATTACTGTCTGGCGCTCTTTGGTCTTCCGTGGCCCTTGCGCCATAAAACCCCATTAATCATCACCAGGACTTCACGGCAGCGTTGCACGGTGCGACGATCTTTTCTAAGATCGATCTCGTTCGCGCCTATCATCAATTACCGGTCTACATGGTCACTCGTCGCCACAGTTTGGCGACTTCGGACGTGCTACTGCAGTACGCTCCTGTGGTAGAGACGACCATGGACCAGACCAACGCTACGAGAGCTCAAGGCCAGATCCCTTCCGAGGAACGCGGTGAGCCGTCCTGCTCGGCCATCGCTGTCCGCCTCCCACAGTGCTGGGATGAGCATCCTTCGTCGTGGTTTCTTCTGGCCGAATCGCAATTTCAAGTCGCTGGTATCCGCTCTTAAGCCTCAAAGTTTCATTACGCCGTTGCAACGCTCTCGCGCGCCGCCATTGCCGAAGGAGCAGATTTGTTGAACGCCCCATTGTCTACCGCCGCCTATGACAATCTCAAGGCAGCTCTGCTACAGTGCACAGCAGTTTCACAGCGTTCTCACATCCAGCAGTTTCTGTCGGCTGAAGAACTGGGTGACTGACGCCCTAGTCAACTTCGCCGAATAAGGCAGCTGCTCGGAGACAACGCGAGATCCATTGACGACGTGCTCTTGTGCGAATTGTTTTTGCAACGACTGCCGGCTAACGTGCATATGGTCCTGGCGACAGTCTGTACCATGGATCTTACCGGACTTGTTGCTTTGGCCGACGAAGTCATCGAAGCAGCCACCCCAGCCATCGCAGCCACGACATCGTCTCCGGGTGACAATATAACCGCTCTGAAAACCCTTCCCTGCTTTCCAGCAGCGCATTCTCCGCTCGACTCCTTGTATGAGCGCTTTCAAACGCATGATCTGTGCAGGGGAACATCGCCGCACGTCATCTCGTCGCCCGCGTAGCCGTAGTTTTAGCAAATCAAGACGCATGGGCACCCGGAATGAAACATCACCTACAACGTGTGGCGTTTGCTACTACCACCGACGTTTGCTACTACCACCGACGTTTGCTACTACTTCGACGAGCGTTCCGCTGGATTTTCCTGGTTACAGACGTCCGTCGTCTGCAACCAGGAGTCACATGTAGCCGAGGAAGTGCCCAATCCGTTTATGCGTGCGCGAGAACGTCGCGAAAACGATTCAGCAGCAGGTTCTGCGTCGCACGTCCTGTTCCTGTTCACAAACTCATGGAGCGCTCAAGTGTTCTTTGGGTGCCTTTTTGCTTGGCTTACCTAAGCTGGAACGATGTTGAAGCAATTACGATGCGCTAGCACGAACCAAGACCCAGGCTGTATGCAGCCAGGAATGGGCTCCTCAACATTGATGCCATCCCAGACCACACGTTCCGTCGCCAATTCCGGTTTGAAAAGCAAGACTTCCCTGTTCTTGTGAAAGCGTTGCAAGTGGCGGACTACGTGACAAGCGCTCAAGGAGCGAGAGTGTCTGCCCAGGAAGCCCTGTGCATGTGCTTGCTTCGCCTGGCCTACCCGAACCGCATGCGTGACTTACAAGACTTCTTCGGTCGCCACTACAGCGTCATTTCAAGTGTGTCGAACAATATGATGTTTCACAGTTCACATATCATAGGAACTTTCAAACAGTAAGAGAGACTCGGAACTACTCACCTTTCAAGCTGACACGAACAGACGACATGCTACTATTCCAATACGGTGTTTATTTTTTGCTCACCGTCTGCCACCTGTAGCCCACGACGCGCGATGCGGAACCGTTATACTGACCGCAGCGCCAATTTTGCGTCATGACGCGGGGAAGCGGCGAACTGCACTCCAGACGAGCCGTTCACCACACCTACCCATCTAGACACCGTAACGTTATTTTTTGTTTGTGTGTTTACATTCTGCAGAATCGATGCTGCCAACTTACTTTCAAAGAAATTCTCGGTCGTACTTGGCGAAATCCGCTAGCAGAAGCTTGCATCTCTCACGCAGGGTTTTTCCGCTGAACATCTTCTTCGTCGCAAGTTCCATCTCCTTCGCAGTCTCTTGCCATTTCGATCGATGTCGACGCGGGTTGGAAGCATTTCGTCTTTCTCGGTGAAGCGCAAGCGTAGTCACAACTGTTGCTGGTACAGCCTTCATTCTGTAGACTGTTTTCCAAGAAGAAACTCGCGTTACCATGGCACCGCCAGTGACCGAGTGTTGCGAAACCCATCCAAGACAAGACAATCCATTAGCAGCCATCCTGGTGTTGCTATGCGGCAACGTATGCGGACGCGTCGAGTTAAGCCTTTGGTCGCCGGAATCGCCGAACGATCTCAGAAATTTGGCGCGCTATGCACTCAAAACTAACGTTTTAGTTGAGTTTAAAGAAAGAGAAAACTCATTTCCATAGTTACTGGTGATCTACGAGGCTGAGAGCGCAACAATCACGAGAATTCATGCTGAAGCGGGAGCCAGTCGTGCCGCCATCTTTGACAACGTTATTTCTTAGCCTCCGTAAACATTACGAACGTTAAACTCGCCAAATAACGTACGTTATTGTAGCGCACGTAAACCGCAGAAACCCAATAGCGTTCAAAGCATGCGCAGTGATGACAACGCTATTTTTTACGTACGTATTCCGTTTACGTTTGCTTGCAAACGCTAAACTATAACTGTCTATTGCTGCACTGATCGATACGTTACTTAAACATCACGTGCAGCGTCTTACGATGAGAGCATGTAAACGCTCCGCCAGAGTCACACTTGAGATTTCTCTTTTTAAATACTAGCCGCATGCTATCACTCTGGGCTTTATTGGCTTTTTGGGAGTATATATGTCTGGATGAAAGCAACTCCTCCGTGCATCTTAACACTGTATGTTTAACTAGGAGAAGCGTCAGGCCCTGCGCAGTGTTTCGTGTTTCCGTTTTTATCATTATTCTTCCCAAATTATTAGGCTACGTTCAAGCTTAGTGTGGAAATGGGCGAAAGCGAAAAAAAAAGGAAATAAAACAAGAAATCTGCCAGCTTTCCGCCTAAGCAGGCAGAAGACTAGGCAGTGATCCGGATGGCGCTCGTATCGATTTATTTCGCCTCGACAAAAGCGATTCCGCATCGCCGGAGGCTGCACTGGCATGTAAACATTAAACATGGCGCCCAATGTGTCAGCGGCAAAGCTAATCGACACGATGAAAAATTACCCCATGTTGTACCTCACAGCCTCTACAAGGATACCTTCCACAAGAGCGACATTTGCGCGAAGATTGCCGATGAGCTGGGGATTAGAATCAGGTTCAGCAGCAAGTTGTTGCCGCTTTCTGACTTCTGACACTTTGCACAGCCGACCGAATCTATCACCACCGCTTTCGGGGTGTCCGGTTCTTCTACTACTCCTTGCGTATCTCCTAAAACAACACGCTAAGTGGAATAAGAGTATTTATGAGTTAAAATAAGTGCGGGTGAAGTTGCACGCAGTCGCTCATTTTGATGACCAATGGATAAGTGAATGAACGTGTTGCTTGAAATGGAGTGGTGACAAGCGCCACCACGCGACCAAGTGTACACACTTACAGTAGGTAGATTTGGCGAAAGCGATGGCTTTCGTGCAAAAAATTATGGTAAAACAAATGCGAACATCTTGTATATGTGCGGAAAACCACTTCTGCCCGCTGTGGCGTTTTCGCGCTGTTTTCGATGCCCAAGTGTGAGCGAAGCCTTATAGTTTTCTAAGTGAGCCGGCCTCGCGGCGTTCTTCTTCTTCTTTCTGGGGTTTTACGTGCCAAAACCAGTTCTGATTATGAGGCACGCCGAAGTGGAGGGCTCCGGATTAATTTCGACCACCTGGGGTTCTTTAACGTGCACTACAACGCAAGCACACGGGCGTTTTTGCATTTCGCCTCCATCGAAATGCGGCCGGCTCACTTAGTTTTCTAAGTGAGCCGGCCTCGCGGCGTAAAACGTGAAGTATTAAATCAGTACTTTCCGGGTATTACGGCGCTGTGACTACTTCGCACGTTTGGAACTTCCTTAATGCTAGTTCGGAAGGGAAGCATATCTAACTTTTTTTCTTCAACCACACCCTCCCCACTTTCCCTCCCACCCCACACATAAAGACACACTTCTCACATTGCCTAACTCATAACTGCAACTTTATTGCGTGTGTGATCGACTGAATTCATTAATCTCAGCATCTACTGCTGCGTCATTTTGCACCAAAGGCGGCGCTAGCACGTCGCACATGCACAATGGGGCCTTCATTCACAGCTGCGTGACCTTGCTCCGGCGAATAAATTTGGTAGGTTTTGTACAAGCTGCCAAGGATAGATAGCTGCAAAAGAATAAGTAGTGGCATGTGACAAACACCATTCAAAACAGCGTAATCACAGACGCTGACGGCTGCTTAAAAACAAGGTGGCGCAACAATAAACTCTGATTGTTTCATACGCTTCACACTAATATGAAAGGCTTTGGAATCTGCGTCAAGAAGAAACACATATCCTAGAAAAGGTTTGGCTGGAAACTGCTCATACAGCGCCAGTATATCCTGGTAACCGTGGTCCCTTATGTAAGCTATTGACAAGAGGAAGAGAGCAGCCACGTGAAAAGCAGTTGATTGTTTTAATAGCTCAAAAGCAGAAATTTTCCTAAAACGGCACTTTTTTTACCTTTTCCCGGCGTATTATTATTGCGTTTGTCGCGGCTTCCTGGCCCATAGTAGACAAAGACTTGGGCTAATTGCCTTGTCCCTCTGGCTATGGGTAATTGGACACGTGCCCGAATAGGCAACAGGGGTCACTGGGTATCTGCACATTCTTGACCAATTCCCGAGAATTGGTATAACTGTGATAAAATAGGTTTGGAAGCCTTTAACGTACTTACATATGTGTCATACTTCACTGTGCATACCCCCTCCACAATCATCACACATGGCCTTTGCATTGGCGACTGAAAGAACAAACAGCTACAGACAACAAGGCGTGCGCATATCATCCATGATCGCTGATAAACCTCGCACTTCGCTTCCTTTAGATTTGCGTTGGATTTGCGGTTTTTTCATAGTCTGTTCGATCCTCCAGAAAAGTGTGGTTATCTAGGCGCGTAATTACACGGAACCTAGCTCACGAGAACAAAATCAGTAGGAGAATGAATATTGGTTGGAATGCACATGGCGGACACTCCAATGTCATGAGGAGCGCGTAACCCATATCATTGAAAAGCAATGTTCCTAGACTGCATTCCACCAGCACTAATCTGGAGCGTAACAAAGAACATTAAACGGAAACTAAGGAATGTCCCGGCAATTGGAAATGAAACGGAGCATGATAAGCTTAACGTTAAGAAATAATACGACAGTACGGCTGAGAGAACAGACAAAATGGATAAATATTGTAATTCAGGTTAGGAGCAACGGCTGGAGCTTCAGAGATCACGGAGTGTGTGAAGGCAACGCCCAGAGCGTTGCCTGTCAAGGTCAGAGCCGGGTGAAGGCAACGCCTAATCATAATCTGTGCAGCAGCAAGCTTGCATTGCACGTTTTGATGGTGGTTGGTATCCGTATTTTCATCTCCGGGTCGAGTTCGTGAAGGAGGCGATGACGATTATTAGTGTCTGGTAGTGAAAATAGGATCGACACGGGTGTAGCATTAATTTGGGCCATCTTTGCATCCACGTCGGCGATCTCATTTCCATGTAAGCCACAGTGTCCGAGAATCCACTGAAATCTTATGCAATGGCCAGCCTCTTAGGGCGACATCGTGTGATTCGGTCACTTCTTGAGCAAAAACATAGTAAGGTCTTCATCTAAGTGCAGAGTCGATCACTTGAAGTGCTAAGGCGTTGCACTGCTGAGCACGAGCTCGCGGGATCGAATCTCGGCCGCGGCGGCCGCATTTCGATGGAGGCGAAATGCAAAAACGCCCGTGCGCTTGCGTTATAGTACACGTTACAGAACCCCAGGTGGTCAAAATTAATCCAAGAGCCCTCCACTACGGCGTGCTTCATAATTAGAACTGGTTTTGCCACGTAAAACCCCTGAAAGAAAAGATCATTTGAAGTGCCGGCTTGGAATTGCAAAATATAGTACAAGTCTGATGCGGCTCCATGGATGTATAATGAATTGCCTCCCGTATGGCAACAATCTCTGTGGCCGTTGATGTAGCTTGTGGTCGAGATGGAAGCGCTTACTGATCTTCGTATTCGGTATTACGAATTGTATTGAACTTGCCGAAGTGAAGCGTCGACACAGCCAGTGAACCCACGTTTTTATTGAACGTGTGCTATCGTACATCCGACAGCGGCATGATGATGGCTTGCGCCCACTGCTGGTGCGCATGCCTGCGATACGATACATCTTCCCTTCTCACAGAAGTCTGGGTCGTTTCAGTGCCTGTAGCCGTCTTGCTTGACGTTGGCATCATAGGCCAGACGTTCCGGTGGCCTGGATTGTCTCTGCGATCTCCTAGGTGGCGTTAGAGGCGAACTTTGTTGTCTCGCTGTTCCCACGCACACCACTGGAGACGCAGCTGATGAAGTATTTGCGCTGTCAGACAATGGGCTATCTTGTTCGTCGTCTGACTCACTTGCTGACAGGTCGGGACTGAAGCTTCATTTCGTGGATAGCAAGTGTTGGCACTTCCGGCGTAGTATTTTCTGTCTCTCTATGTGGACACAGAATGAGCGTAGGTCCAGTTGGTGCCATTACCTTGGCCTTGTCCGTACACGCCGTTCCCTTGACTCGCACGCCTGTCATTAGGTTGAAGGGAGGGGGGGGGTGTAAGGCATGACGGCACCGATTTGCTTGCTTGTGCTTCGTTGTGGGAACTACTGGCTGCGGTGTGAAGTCAGGTATATGTGTGCGCAAACGCCTTCCTTGAAACAGTTGGCCAGGGTACCGCCCGTCTTTGAAGGGAACTGGCTCAACTTCTGGTCCAGACTCAACTTCTGCTCCACGAATATGGGCGTGGGTTCGGATCCCACTTTTGACACCCTGTATCGCTCTGAGCTTGCCGAAGTGACGCGTCGACACAGACAGTAAACCCACGTTTTTATTCAGCGTCGGTATTTATAGCGCACGCGGTCCTTAAGAGGACAGTCCGCTATCGCACATCCGACAGCGGCATGATAACAGCTTGCGCCCACTACTGGTGCGCATGCGTGCGATACGATACAGAATGCCGCGGTTGAAGTGGTTTCTGACACTGACCCACCCGTAAATATATGTATGGCAGCGGCATATTCTTCAGATATATAGGATAAAGTAGGTTGTTTAATCTGAACCTGTTTAAGTCCACATGAGCGTATACGCGACTTTTTCCTGACTCCGGGAATGGATCTGTTCGCCACAGGTCCTGACAAAGTCCACGCTGGTATGGCCGCTGCTTTTTCCGTACTAAAGCCTGAGGGAAGGACGCTGTCATGATGCGAAATATATTCCGAGAAAGTGCTGTCTGGATGTAGAATGCGAATCGTCGATAGAGGATGGCGTTCATGGCGGGTCTATAGTCGAAGATATACCCTGAAAGGTTTGCATGAGAGATGAACATCGATGGGAGGTACACGTGCTTCCGCAATTTCTACAAACACAACGTATACAGTCGGGGTCAAGAGAGGAATTGTATGTACATACGCAATTCACCAAATTTGCACGCATAAAATGGAGACAACTGATGCAAGATTGGGCTAATCGAAGGAAAGTAGCATTAGTCCGGCAGTAGATCTGAATAAAATAAGATAAAGACGATAACAGCGAGACATACAGTACATGCAGCATGACTTTTATGCATGGCCTAAAGAACCACACTGCCACAAGCGTTTCGATGAACGCCGTGTTGCTCGTTGAAGCAATGTGTGTGACCGGGCTAGTTGTTAATCCATTATAAAACAGCTCTTTGAGCCTACGTGAGACAAGTTGGAAAACGCAACGGCGCCATTCATTCAAGCATCGCTGCGGCTTGCGAGCAACGTATACTGCAGGTGAAGAGCGACTCCATACAACTACAGCATGCGAAGGACAGCTATAGCGAAACAAATTTTTTAACTACAATCTGAGCAATCAAAATGCACCTTGTGTAAAAAGCGTCTTTGGTTAAAAAAGTTTGTGTTCTAAAGGTTCATTAGAGCAGCGATATCTAATAACGCCTAATACGGACACCTATTCTGGCCTTCAAACGTCGTTCAATGCGCTCCTTTTGAAACGGATAGCAATACTGAACCACCAGCAACGGCCTGGCAGCAATTATTAAGTACCCCAGTATTTTGATGCGCTGTGATTCGCATGAATGTACGGTTTGTCACCTAATCTCACTAACTACGCCTGCGACATAAGTGCGCCACATATCGTGCGCATAGTTTTGAAGCTGGTTCGATGTTTTCTCGCCAAAGCTCAAAGCCACCCCCAAGTGAATCCACACTTAAAGAGTTGTTTGCTGACACGAATATTTTGCAACTATGTAAGGGACGGCTAACAATATTGATAGCGAGCCAGGTGATTCCTGTGGCGCGAATCAATGTCGTCGGACGAGCGCAAGATTCTGAATTTCATTCCCCTATTCTTTAGCCGCGAAATCACTTTTCTAGCAAGTAGTCGCCCTAGTGCAGTTCAGACCGAGACCTACATAGTCTCATGGCCTTCCAAGACCTCTATTCTTCTTTGCCGTACACGTGCTCTTTCCCAGATATCTTTGCTGGACTAGTTGGTGCGTTACATCCAGAAAATAAATACTCGCAAACACACAGAAGCACACCGACACAAAGACACAGCCACACGCACACAGACATACATACAAGGAGATAGGCACCAACATAAACACATACGCGCTAACACACACGCAAACAGGTGCACAGAAATACAGAGGTAAGCACGCACAAACATGCACACAGACACTGACACACGAGCACGCCAAGTGCTAGCACAAACACACGCACCAGCACACACAAGCACAAAGAAAAAGAGAGTAGCACAGAGCTTACTCGTAATGCCGTGGCGACGAACATAAATGGTGGCATGGAACTGAAAGCCTTGTTGCCGTCGTACTGGGAAAAAAAAGGAAACGGAGGCCACTCAGACCAAGCTCTTAAAGTGTACAACGGCATGTTCGTACTTTTATGTTAACGCGCCACCAGACCTAAACGGCTGAGCGGAATAATTTTGAGTGAACTTGTTCACTGCTGCTAGTCAATTTTGCCCGCAAAAGAGCATAATTGGTGTAGATGCTGCGCGCTTAGTGGGGTATGCAGGCGACGAGAAGTTCAAGAAGTTCAAGGACGTACGCAGCATGAAAAAATGCTGGGATATTACGTGCCAGAATCCCGATACGATTATGAGGCACGAAGTCCACGGAGCACTCCGAAATAATTTTGCCGCCTGGATTTGCTGACGTGCACCTAAAATAACATTCTTCAGAGAATTATGACAGAAGCAACAAATATCAAGTTTGCTCTGTAACTGCACTAAAACACGATATCACAGTTGTGTAAACTGTGCTCTATATTACATCTCAAGCGGAGAAGAATTGAAGTATCATATACCGCTTTTAAAGGGCAACTCCTGCGTTTTTAAAACCATATTAGGATATTGTAATTTTCAAATGGCATCGACAGTCATTGACAGTCAGGTGGTTCAATTTGCTTAGAAACTCATAAGTAATTTTAAATAACCAACATTCGAAGTATCGAAACAAAAACGGGTAACTGCTTTGTGGGACGTCAACGATTAGTCGATGACGTTAGATCTTATACGGCAGTAACGTAAAGACACAGAACGCATGCTAAACACGTAGCGAAGCTAATTATGTCTCATGACGACACCGGGAGCTGTTACAGCTCTTTTGAACTAGACAGCGCGATTTCAGCGACGATATTAGCGACAGTGTGAGCGCTGAAAGATCGCCGTTTACATTTCACCAGCCGCCGCCGCGCGAGGCCGCTGACGTGTCCAAGCTCAAAGGATTGTGCTGCCGCAAGATGAAGAGAAGCACTGGTTATCACGCCTGTCAAAACGATGATTGTTGGCCGTCGTCTCGTAGAAAAAAAGAACCAGCTTCGTTGTTTCTGGGCGAAGTGGCGGTGTTCTCAACGAATATTGAGAATGAAACATAGGGTGGCCAGTAGAAAGTCATATACATTCGTGGGCATGAGTCGGAAACGCGCAACCAATTTTTAAAGTTCATTTGCAGGAAAACTAATTGATGGCAGCCATATCATTTGGCACAGTTAATCAAAGTGCAAAAGAGAACACATTTTCAGAATTTTATTAAGGTCAGTGGAGATCGAAAATTAGCTGAAGTTAACCTTAAATGCGCCACAAGTTGGACAGTAGGACTTTGCAAAATACTGCATAACATTGTATTAATTACATTTTTTTAAATCTGCAAGTTCATACAAATCACCAAATGAAAGGCACTCTTATGTGAAGACAAATGAAAAGGAAAAAAATTCAGAGCTCGCAAAATATTCAATAAAGCCAAGCTGTGTACTTTATACTTATTCATTATGTTCTTCAATGTGCTATCGTACCGAAACAGTTCAGCAGCAATACTCTCCCGTCGCGAGTGGATTCTGGCACATCCTGTGAATGCACACCATGGCTTTCAGGGTGATTAAGCTCAGCAACCGCTTGTATCTATTCAAAAAACAACATACGGCTTTTATTAGAAGAAAACGCGCCCACTCACCTTCGTGAGGGCAGCGATGAAGAAGACCAAAGTTATCGTGACGTCGACTCCAAGGTGAAACACGTTCCAGTAGAAAAACGTGCGCAGTGCTTTGAACGGTTCCTACGAGAATATCAATAAGTTAATGGGTATGCTCCCGCAAGCGCGTAGTGGAGAGCTCGCACTTGCGTAGGTATATATGCAGATAAAGGCATCGTTTTGATAGTGTCTCTTTATAAAACGCATTGGGTCATTTTCCATCACAACATTCAAAACATCTGCAGACCATTCTGCCTAACGCCACTCTTGTCAATAGGCGAAGTGCGACAACGTAACCTTTTGTGACATTCTCTACATGCGTAGTAAAGGATGCTCGAATACAAAAACTTCTGAATCAAATCTAATGCGAATATTCCAAAGAAAGACGATTGATTATTTTTTTGAATGCGGGATGCTCATTTCTAAAAGTAGCTGCGAGCAGGACCATTCGCAAGTCACATTTTCACATGTTATATATAGTCACATGTTATATAGTCACAAGTCACATGTTATATATATTCACATATATAACATTTCTCTTTCTACGGGCATATTTCCTGAAAAAATGCAGCACGCGAAAGTAACAGTTTTATACAAGAGCGGAGACAAAAACGATTTTTCAAATTATCGACCTGTTTCTGTTCTCCCCGTTTTTTCCAAGGGTTTGGAAAAAGTAATTGGTAAGAGAATCACCTCGTTCTGCGAAAAACACTCTCTTATATCAGCGCAACAGTTCGGCTTCCGCCAGTGCATGTCCACAGAACTTGCTTTGCTAACGCAGAAGGAAGTAATATTACAGGGTTTTGAAGAAAAGAAGTTAACGCTAGGTATCTTTGTGGACTTCTCCAAGGCTTTCGATAGAATAAATCATAGAACCTTATTTTCGAAATTAGAATATTATGGGTTTCGTGGCCTACCTCTTTCTCTTCTACAATCATACTTAAAGCATAGGAAACAGGCAGTAGAAATCACAAATCAGCTTTCCTCTTTAGAAAATATTGCTGGAGGGGTCCCCCAGGGGAGCATATTAGGGCCGATCTTATTTAACCTATATATAAATGATATTGTAAAAATTAGTAACAATGCGCAGTTCGTTATTTTTGCCGATGACTCAAGCATGTTCGTCCGGGCACACAATGTTCAGGAGCTCTCTCGCATAGCAAACTCAACACTTCAAAAAATGCACACCTGGAGTATAGCAAATTCACTAGAAATTAATACCAAAAAAACTAAATCAGTTTTATTCACACCTTATCAAAAAACAGTTAACCATTCACTTGATCTGTACCTAGGGAGTGAAAAAATAGCTGTTGTAAGTGAGATTAAAACACTAGGAGTTATCTTCACCGAACACTTAAGCTGGGATGCTCATGTACAGCATGTATGTGCAAATCTATCACGAGCGTGCGGTGTGCTTTCAAGGCTTCGTCATATTCTGACGGACAAGATTAAATTATTGCTTTATAACGCTCTCTTTGCAACTCACATTACCTACTGTACTCTTATATGGGGAACTACTTCATGTAGGAACATTCAGAAAATCTGTACTCTACAGAAAAGGGTACTGCGTTATATAGCAAATGTAGTACACGATGCGCATACAAAGGATCTGTTTTTAAAATATGGCATACTTCCTTTTCAACTATTGTATGACTTCACTCTACTATTAAAATACAAGAAGAGTCTTAAGCAAAACGAAACCACCTTTCTTGCATTAGGTGCCTTAACAAAATCGTCCGACATATCATATACACTCAGAAATAGAAGCACTTGGCTCACTCCCTTTTCAAGAACATGTCATGGAAGAAACAGGTTAAAATCGCGCATAACTACCCTTTTAGGTGACCTGGAAAATGACAATATCGACATACATAACTTAACCCACGGAAAATGGAAAACTTTTCTACTAAATCGCTGGTGCTCTTAAATACAAATAGACTGTTCATTGATTTTGTATGATTAGACTATTGCACTGAATTGAAATATTTATGCTGTTTTTTAATTTTTTGTCTTTTTCTAAAGTTTCCCTGTAGACACTCATTGTTATTCCTTCTGTAATGAGGTTTATAATTATTTTACGTCATGTGCTTTGCATTTTGTGTAGGCTGCTGTTCTGTACGCTACTGTTCATTTTGTATTATACAGTGACATACTACAACAGAGCAGTGGCTGCAGATTTTTGAGTATTTTACATGATGTGCTTTGTTTTTTTCTGTTTTTTTCTTCCTTTTTATGTGACCATTTGAAATCTGTAAATGTTTCTTTTTTTCACTCAAATGTATTTTTCTGTCTCTGTTTTTGCCAAGTAATGGGGCAAGCACCCAGTCAAGCTGCAGCTTAGCAGCTTTTTGTGCTTGTCCTAGCATTCTTCTGTTCTTGTACAAAAGAAATGCTGAAATAAATTGACTTGACTTGACTTGACATTTGCATTTCTTCTAATAGACATCCATGGGTATTATTATCTGTTATAATAGAACGCAAACGAATATTCGACCATCTGTATAGTGAATTCTGGAATGAAATACGACTTCAATATCAAAAGCGGTTCCATTCACGGTAGCAATGTCGATTATTGGCCGGACCTGAGTAGTAACTACGGATAAGTGCACAGACCGACAGTTCACTCTTTAAGAAAATGTCGCAGTTTCGCCCTAAAGGCATAGAAAAGTATCGATTGCGATAGAAAATTAGTGGACAGCTATACGAAGCAAGGATGGTGGTCTATTCGGCCGTATAAACTTGTAAACGCAGGAATAATAACTAAATGACCAAGCATGCTGTCACGCGCGCACAAGCAAACATGAACACATCTCACTCGATGACTGCGCAAACTCGCTGTCAAAACGCTGGAGTGAGGAAGCGCGGCCGCAGCAGTGAGCGAATTGAGCTTCGTGCTGCCGCTCGCATCAACGCGAACTAAGCCGCGAAAACACAGCACAGATGGCTTCCAAGATACAGCGGCCCGGGCGGGCGCGCGCGGGACAACGTCGTAGAACGCGAGCCCCCTCGGGGCGCGTTCCTTTGGGGCTTATCCTTTGGGGCTTATCTTGGCCCGCAACAATAGTCGCATTCTGCCTTGCTGGCGTTTCCTTTCTTGAAAACTCGACATTCAGGATAGTCAAGAAGCGAGCGCGTGCTAACGCGCATGCCGTTCGTGACCTGGAAGTACCGGGCTCGCACCGTTGAAGAAAGGAAATGCGGGCAAGGTTCATTACAGTTAATGTTGTGGAAAAATATAAGCCCCAAAGGGTGCTAACCTTTTTAATAGCGAGTGCATAGTGATTTCTTATCGGCCGCAGAATGCCAGTGACTAAGGTGTTGCGCTGCTGAGCTCGAGGGCGCGGGGCCAATCCTGGCATCGGCAACCGCATTCCGATGGGGGCGGAATGCTAAAAATGCCCGTGTACTGTGGATTAGAGCACTGCACGGGCTCGGGTTTACCCGAAAGCCCGGGCCCGGCCCGGCCCGTGGGCCGGGCCGGGCCGGGTAGAGCAGTTTTTTCACGGGCTCGGGCCGGGCTCGGGCACGGCGTGTGCTTTTTGACCCGGGCCCGGGCCGGGCTCAGGTTTTTTGACGCGGGCCCGGGCCGGGCTCGGGCTTTCTGCGAGTTATTCTCGGGCTTCTAGACTCTGAAAAACATGTATTTTTCGGTCTCGGGCCGGGTTCGGGCCGGTTTCGAGCCGGGCTCGGGCCGGGCTCGGGCTTAAGGTAAAGGGGTGGCGGGCCGGGCCGGGCGGGTAACGTAGATTATTTCCGGGCCCGGGCCGGGCCAGGGTCTCGCCATAAACGTTTTGATCGGGCTCGGGCGGGCCGCCCAATTTAAAAACGGGCCCGCGCCGGGCCCGGGCCGCAAAAATCGGCCCGTGCAGTGCTCTACTGTGGATTGCCTGCACGGTTAAGAACTCCAGGTGTCGTAATTAATCCGACTATGAGGCACTACGGCATAGCTTGTAATCGCATTGTGGGGTCGGCATGTAAAACCCCAGAAGTTTATTTTATTTAATACTTACAGATTTCACGGTGAGCAACAGGATCAAATCCGCTCCAAGAGCCATTGCGGAGACACCAACGTAAGCAATAGTAAACATCCGAGTGACGGTGATACCTGCGAAATAAGAGCCTTGATCGACCTTTCTGAAAGAATTCCCCTGGTGAAAGAGTAGCGTTTGGCATTCAGGCCGTCATTAAGGTTTGCTTTTATTTTAGATACACAGTCCAGTAATTCTCAGAAACGCTTGCTCCCAGAACCGCTTGCTTGATGATGATTTGTAGGTTTTTCTGGCGCAAGGGCCAAGTTTGGCCAAAGAGCGCCATGACGAATCTAACTACTTTAAAGTGTTAAAAAAATACAACCCAGTGTACGATTATTTGCAATATACTTCGGGAAGACATACCTGCATAAGCTGTACTAGAGAACGCTGTAAATGATAACGGTAGACATGTGGGTATTGTCAATGCATGATAATTGTGCGAAGAAGTTAAGTAAATACATCCGTTATGTAGTACAGTATTTAAAGAGTGGTGCATAAATAAAGTTGAGTTAAAATATGATTGCGGCTAGGTGCTCAGAGGAAGAAAACTAATTCCTGTCGTGCAGCCTCAGTCCATGACTCCTGCTTCAGCAGGGGCTGAGAGATTGCAGACATTCCAAGCGACCTATTCCCAGCATCCACACTCACACGAAGTGTGAACCTGCAGGGTGGCTTATATATAATCTTCTATTCTTTTCGGTATACCACGCCAGTGAAGCTAATATCTTTTAGGAACGCGATAACTCTATCTGTTGTAAAAAGAGGTTTGATACCAAGAAACTGGGATGGGTGCATCGGTACGCAGTATTTATATATTTCCTTAAAATGCTTCATTCTTTCACATTCCATTTGTTTACACTCTATAAGTACGTGAAGTACTGTGTAAGTCTCGCCACACCTCTCACAAACAGGGGTATCACCACCCGTGAGGAGGTAGGAGTGGGTTGCGTACGTGTGCCCTATTCTCAATCTGCACAGTAATACATCTTTCCATCTTACTTTTTTCTCAACAAATGCGGTACTTATTTGCGGCTGAATCACATGAAGCTTGTTGGATATTTCTTCGTCCCATCCCTTCTGCCAGTGCATTCTCAATTTCGTGCGTAACATAGGTTTCAGGTCAGTATATGGGGTGCTTGTTGTCGTTTGCTGGTTTTCGGTGATAGCAGAGGCAGCGCTTTTGTCAGCTAGTTCATTGCCTTCGATGCCTCTATGGCCGGGTACCCAACATATGATAATGTGCTGACCGGATGCAAAAGCTGCACATAACAACCAGTATAGATTTGTGAGAACTGGATTTTTGTGTTTCTGAAGAGACCTTAGGGCTTTGATAACACTCAAAGAGTCTGTATAGATTATTGCCTTGTTGAGGCTTATCTGTCTAATTTGCTTGACTGCTGACATGATTGCGTACGTTTCAGCTGTAAAGATGCTTGTGTTCCTGTTTAACACTCCAGATATTGAGCAGGATGGGCCTAAGGCTGCATAAGATACACCGGCTACGGACTTTGACGCATCTGTATAGTATTCCGCGCAAGAGTACTTCGCCTGTAGTTCAAGGAAGTGGCTGTGTACAAGTAGTTGTGGGCCTTGTTTAGTTACATCCATGAACGATGTATCGCAGTCTATGCATCGCCACTCCCATGGCGGTGGTAGTCTATTCTGCAGATTTACTGTGGTGCTCAGTACGGGGATATCCATGTCTTTAAAGAGTTGCCTTATTCGCAGAGAAAATGGCTTTTGCACTGTTGGCTTATGTGCAAATAAGGTTTCGGTTGACGTGTCATTTACTACACGGTTACAAGGGTGTTCCGGATCAGCTTGTGTCTTTAAGAAGTAGATAAAGCTAATGTATGACCTCTGCAGGTGTAGTGACCATTCATTTGCCTCGACGTAAAGGCTCTCCACTGGACTGGTTCTAAATGCGCCAGTTGCCAGACGGATGCCCAAGTGATGTACCGAGTCAAGGGTTCTAAGCGCGCTGTGTGTAGCCGACTGGTATATTGGCGCGCCATAATCTAGCCGAGATCTCACGAGACTTCTGTACAAGTTCATAAGACACTTTCTGTCGCTTCCCCAAGTGGTATGGGATAAAATCTTTATTATCTTCATTGCTTTGAGGCACTTTCCTTTAAGATACTTCAGATGTGGAATGAATGTTAATTTTGTATCAAGTATAATGCCTAAGAATTTGTGTTCCGTACTAACTGCAAGTTGCTGTCCACTTAGATGTATATTTGGATCAACAGATATGCCTCTTTTCCTAGAGAATAACATGCATGTACTCTTTTGTGAGTTAAATTTAAATCCATTGTGATCGGCCCATGTACACAGTTTCCTCAGTGCAAGTTGAACCTGCCTCTCACAGATCCCTAAGCTACATGATTTGTAGCCAATCTGTATATCATCTACATATACTGAATATGATATTGCTCGTGGTATTGATGCACGCAGGGAGTTCATTTTAACGATAAACAGGGTGCAGCTTAGAACACCCCCTTGAGGCACGCCCGTCTCTTGAATGAATTGCTTAGATATTGTATTACCGACTCTCACACGAAAGGTGCGGTCTGACAGGTAGTTTTCAATGACATTTAGCATGTTGCCTCTGATGCCCATTGTCGACAAATCTCGTAAAATTCCGTAGCGCCATGTGGTATCGTATGCTTTTTCCATATCCAGGAACACCGAAAGAAAAAACTGCTTGTGTACGATTGCATCTCTTATGTTTGCTTCAAGGCGCACAAGATGGTCAGTTGTCGATCTTCCATCCCTGAAGCCACACTGGTATGGGTCAAGGAGCTTATTGCTTTCTAGTAAGTGCACAAGACGCCGATTTACCATTTTTTCGAATAACTTGCCTAGACAGCTTGTCAAAGCTATTGGCCTGTAACTGTTCACTAGAGAACGTTCCTTTCCTTCTTTGAGGACTGGGACTACGATTGCTTGCTTCCAGCTACAAGTCGTTTCTTCTCAGCATTCTCTTTATATCTTAAAAACTCCTTTGAGTAATGTGCGGAACTTGAGATGTGTTGGAAGTGTGCGCCAAGAGCGTTTGCCTGGTCTTCCAAGCTTTTCCCCTGGTCGTTGACCAAGGGCAGTGAACCTATATTCTGACCTTTTATTCTTCTCAACCTATTCCAAACCTTTGCTTCATCGGTATATGAATTTATGCCACACAAAAAACTTTCCCAGCTTTCTCTTTTTGCTGTTCGTCTAGTGCGTCTACCACGCGACTTTATCTGCTTGAAGTTGATAAGATTTTCAGCAGTTGGATACCGGCGGAACAGCCCCCACGCCTTG
This sequence comes from Dermacentor silvarum, assembly GCF_013339745.2. Taxonomy (NCBI): domain Eukaryota; kingdom Metazoa; phylum Arthropoda; class Arachnida; order Ixodida; family Ixodidae; genus Dermacentor; species Dermacentor silvarum. The sequence goes on from NC_051155.1 coordinate 72,250,858, forward strand.
TTCTGGTTTTTGCGCGCTCGACTACACTCCTCGTTCCACCATGGTACGCGTCTTTTGTTTACACCGCCACTTGTCTGTGGTATGCTCTGTGAGGCAGCTTCTATTATAAGGTCAGTAAAATACGCTGCAGCGTCATCAATGCTTAAACTATCTAAATAATTGCGTGATATTTTTGTGAGATTGCGAAATTGCTCCCAGTTTGCCGATGCCAGTTTCCATCGAGGGATACTAGGCAAGGGTGGTTGCGAGGAATCGTCTTCTTGCAGCACAACAGGGAAGTGGTCACTTCCGTACGGGTTTTCAGTGACCGTCCACGTAAAAGAAGAAAATAAAGTCGGGGAGCATATCGCTAAATCAATAGATGAAAAACTTCTGTGAGCTTGGCTAAAATATGTGGGCTTCTTTTTGTTTAAAAGGCAATCTGCAGAGGTCAGTAAAAATTTCTCAATGAGACATCCACGAGCATTATGGTATGATGAACCCCAAAGCGGATGATGTGCATTAAAATCTCCCATTAAAACGTACGGTTCAGGCAGTTGGTTTATCATTGCTATAAAATCAGCACAATTCAGGCGGTAGTCAGGAGGAATGTAAATGGAACATACAGTAATCAGCCTCTGCATCATCATCACTCTAGCCGCTACGACTTCGAGATCAGACGTCAGTTTTATGTGCTTAGATGCAACAGATTTTTGTACAATTATTGCCACTCCTCCCGCATTGTGGCTTCCTGTATTTCTATCCTTTCTGAATACATTGAACCGGGTTAGGATATTTGAATGTTTGGAGCCCAGGTGGGTCTCTTGTAGGCACAGGACTGTTGGCGTGTGGTCATCTAGTAGTTCGTAGATATCATCCAGGTTTTTTATGAGGCCTCTACAATTCCAAGACATAATCCCACTTGACGCCATTTTAAGTGGAAGTGGTAGAAAAATAAAGGTCTGTTTGCTAGCGAGAAATAACGTATGTGTGAAGCAAGGACTTCTAGCCTAGCCACCTAGGCTGTAGAATCCTTCCCTGGACCTGTAATTTTTTGTTTTTCTTTTTTGGCACGATCAGAAGAATCGCGCCGCGCTCTTGGTGACGATGCCACCGAAGTGCTAGCTCTTGTATCCATGGCCTCGTCAGAGGCACTGGAAGCTCGCCCTCGGGGCACGTTAGCACATGCGTCAGGCCGTGCTGCAGAAGCAGGGGCCTTGAAGGCCGCAAGCTTGGCGACCTGCTGGTCCTTCTTTGAGTTGAGCGGAGCAGTTGGGGCTGCTACCGCAGGGGGGACAGATTGCACGACCACCGGTGCACCATGTGTGAACCGGAGGGGCGCAGGAGGCCGTTGTGGCGCGCCCCCCAGTGGCGCGCCACAACGGCCTCCTGCGGTGACGCGCCCCCGGTGGCGCGCCCTTCGGCATGTCACCTATGCCGAAGTGGCGCGCCCCCCAGGCGCGCCACTTCGGCATAGGTGACATTGGGCAGGCACGACACCCGCCTTCGTGCTTCCTTGAATGAGACGTTTTCTTTGACCTTAACAGAGACTATTTCTTTCTCTTTTTTCCAGGTAGGGCACGACCGCGAGTACGCGGGGTGCTCTTCATTGCAGTTTACACAGTGTAGAGTATTCTGGCAGCTTTCAGCAGGATGGTCATTAGCACTGCATTTGGCACAGGTTAGCCTGCCTCGGCAGTTTTTCGAGCTGTGGCCAAATCTTTGGCATTTGAAACAACGAAGAGGGTTTGGGACATACGGCCTCACCCGTATTTTTACATACCCTGCTTCGATAGACTCAGGCAGAGTACTTGAATCAAAAGTAAGAATTATATGCTTTGTTGGTATCTCCTTATTGTCACGTCGAATCTTAATTCTCTGTACGTCAATTACATTTTGTTCTTTCCATTCTTCAAGTAGTTCCGTTTCACTTAAGTACATAAGGTCATCTTCAGAGATCACTCCACGGACTTTTTTTAACGAGCGGTGTGGGCTTACAGTGATGGGAATATCCCCAAATGCAACTAGGCTATCTAGCTTATTGTACTGCACTTTTTCTCGGAGTTCTACAAGCAGATCGCCACTTGCCATCTTAGTTATTTTGTACCCCGGTCCGATGGTGTCGGCGAGGCACCTCGCAACTAAGAATGGTGAGATCACTCTTGCCGTTACGTCCGCTTTCTCGCAGTGAATGATATGGAACTTCGGGAAGTTCTCGTGGCTCTTTCCAAAAAACTTAAACACTTCATCGGTGCGCCCTCGTTTCGAAGGGCGATTAAGGGTAGAGGGGGCAGGTGTTGCCATACTATATTGTTCAATGTTCGGCAGCGATGCCAGTCACCCACCATCGAGCCCAACAAGGGGGCGTGCAGGACTTGTATAGTTCTGTACACGCCAACTGTACATCACCACTATAACCAAATATGTACAGCCAAGGTTGGTTGTACCACACAAGGTTAACCCTTGCTGCCGGGAAGATAGGAAGTAAAAAGAAGCGAAAAGAGGACAGGAAAGAATAAAAGTGAGCGAGAAAGACGAAGGTTGGAGAGGAGGATAGGAAAGGGCAACTACGGATTTCCCCCGGGTGGGTCAGTCCGGGGGTGCCGTCTACGTGAAGCCGAGGCCAAAGGGGTGTGTTGCCTCCGCCGAGGGGCCTTAAAGGTCCAAACACTCAGCGTTGGCTCAACCCCCAGGATCCCCTTTTCCCCGGACACGGCTAAGCCGCGCACGGCTAGACGCGGGAGGGTCTAACCCTCGTGTGCTCGGGTACGTGGTGGCGCAACTCACCAAACGCCTGCTTGCGCAGACGCCCATGCGGGGGACCGCTTGCTTAACTGGTAGTGAGATTTGATTTAATTTGAGAGCTTGGTCCGGCCGTAACCCCCTTTTTTGTGAAAATACGACTGTGATGGTTTTTGTGCAGAAAACCGGAAGCCTTTTTGATCAGCCCATTGTGTCAACCTGTTTATTGTTATCTGGATTTGGCTTTCGCTTGTAGACATACCAGAGGCACAGCATTGCAATTTGAAGGTCGGCTACGTATAGAGAGTACATAATGTTGGACGGTTAACTGAATTTATGGAGTTCATGAATTAATGTATGTTGTTAAGTGGCGCAAGGGCCGGGTATGGCCGAAGAGCGCCATGCCAGTGTTCGTAAGTTTGCAGTGGAGCAATGAATTCTGATAAGATGTGACGTGGCTGTAAAGGGGCCTAAAAATAGTATGTGTAAAGTGTGCAAAATTTACATGTTATAAGATCATGGCAATGACTTATGAGGTGTACTATGCAAATGAAGAATGCATTGAGGAAGAATGATATGATTTACAAAATATAACAGATACAAGAATTGGTCAGATGCACAGGTGCCTAAACAGAGCCCTTGAAACACAAGGACCTGAAGGCATGTGCTATAAAAACTATCACAGCGGCATCCTCTGGAGAGAGGATGCACTACCAACTTATTGGGCTAATAACGTGTAGCATGACATCGTTGAAACCGAGGACAAAAAGCGGCTCTTCACCAATAAACATCATGGGATGAAGAGGGATATGATAGCGGAATGCTGCAGGAAAATGTTTCCTTCTCTCCGTTTCGGCTTCCCGACTATCCAGGATGACGTGGAGGACGGTGTACCTCTCACGACATCTACCAAAGATTGGAGGCTCATTACCATTCAATAGAAAATTGTGAGTACCATATGTGTGTCTTTTTCTGAGGCGACAGAACAGGCCATCAGTTCGTCGTGTTTTCGTAGCAGATGACCAGAAACCTAACTTCGGTTGATTCAAGTGGAGCTCATTATTTGTTTCGGCGTTCCACAAGCGTTGCCAGTGCTTTCTCAGTTTTATTCGCAAAAAAAAGGGTTGAGATCTGTGGCATGAATAGTACCGGTACGTATAATAGCTTGAGATATATTTGATGTGGCCATTTGGTCTTCTAGCATATATGCCCTCAATGCATCTATGGCCAGGATGCCAGCATATTGTTACATGTCTACAAAATGAATAAATATTGCACAAGTATGAGTAAAGCTCAATAAAAACGGGATTCTTGTGTTTTGTTAAAGAAAGACATTAGTGCCTTTACGACACTTAAGAAGTCTGTGAATATTATTGCGTTCTGTAGTTTTAATTTCTTAATGTGTTTAACGGCAGACAGTACTGCGTAGGCTTCTGCAGTAAAGATATGAGGGTCCAAAACGTCTGATTCAGAGAAAGAGGGACCAGCAGCCGCGTAATATACGCCAGCATGGGACTTTGACGCGTCGGTGTAGAATTTAGAGCAAAAGTACTTCGATTGGAGTTCACGCAAATGCATTGCGATTTCCAGTTCAGAAGCGTGCTTTGTGACCTCTACAATGGATACATCGCCTTCTATCACCTGCCACACCCAGCGCGTAACTGCTTACCAGGCGGTATTAGGCGATCTTCGAGAAGTGGGACACCAATTTCTTCGCCAAGTTCTTTCACACGCAATGAGAAAGGCCGTCTCAGAGAGGGTCGAATATAGAGAAGTGTAGTACACGTGAAATCGTTAACTGTTGTAGAGCACGGATGTTCATGATTCGAGTGGACTTTGAGGAAATATGTGAAGCTGACGTATGTTCTCTGCAGATGGAGTGGCCATGGATTCGACTCTACGTATGCTTTCAATAGGGCTCGTTCTGAAAGCACCGGTGGCAAGGCGGATACCTAGATGGTCAACGGGATCTAGCATCTTCAGCGCGCTTGGGGCTACAGGGTGATACACTACAGCACCATAATCCAGTCGAATGAGGCTCTTGTAAAGATTCATTAAACATTTCCTGTCGCTGCCCCATGTTGTGCTAGATAGAATCTGCATTAGGTTCATTGGTTTTAGGCATTTTGCTTTGAGTTAGTTTATGTGCGGAATGAAAGTTAGCTTAGAGCCAAGTATGATGCCTATAAACTTGTGTTCTTTGTTCACAGGTATTTGCTGTCCACACAGTCCTACACCAGGATCTCGGATCAGGCCTCTCTTGTGAAAAGAACACAACAACTTTTGTGGGGGTTAATTTAAACCCGTTTTCGTCTGCCCACTTGGATATCTTGTTCAAGCCCTGCTTTACCTGTCCCTCACACACTGCGAGGTTACAGGACATGAAGCCACAGGTCGTCCACGTAGACGGCATGAAATATAGCCGGTGATAATGAGACGCGGAGTGTGTTTATGTTAACAATAAAGAGTGTGCAGCTGAGCACGCCTCCCTGGGGTACACCAGTTTCCTGTATAAATGGACGTGACAATACATTGCTGATTTTGACGTGGAAGGTAAGATTACACAAATTATTACTTATTTTTATTACTTATTACTTTCTATTAGGTTTAGCATATTGCCATGGATGCCCATTCCCGACAAGTCTCTCAAGATTCCGTAAAACCACGTTGTGTCGTATGCCTTCTCCATATCGAGGAATATCGATAAGAAAAACTGCTTATGTACAAATGCGTCCCAGATATTTCCTTCATTGCGCACAAGATGATCAGTTGTAGACCGCCCTTCTCTAAAGCCACACTGATAGGGATCAAGCATTTGGTTCAGTTCAAGGAAATATATGAGTCGTCGATTAATCTTTTTTTTCAAATAGCTTACAAAGGCAAGTTGCGAGAGGTATCGGACGGTAACTTGCCGCCGAGGAAGGATCTTTACCTTGTTTCAATACAAGGACCACAATCGCTTCTTTCCATGCGGACGGAAGGTATCCGGCGGCCCAAATAGTGTTGAAAAGTGCGAGTAGTGTCAGTTGTGTACCAGGGTGTACGTTCTTAATCATGTCATACATGACTCTGTCAGGTCCCGGTGCAGAGCTCTTACATGCGATCAAGGCAGCTCTCAACTCGGCAATACTAAAAGGACGGTTATACGGTTCGTTCTGTTGAGATTTGCGTACCGATGGCTTACATTCTTCTATCTGTTTATAGTTAAGAAATTATTGCGAACAATGAATTAAGCTACACACACGCTCAAAGCGCTCCCCAAGAGAGTCTGCCTGGACCTGCAAGTTATTCCCTTGGTCATTCACCAGAGGAAACGGATGGATTTGCCTCCTGTGTGTATGAATTTATACCCGAGAGAAATCTCATCCAGCTTTCTCTCTTTGCCTGACGTCGTGTCCGAGTTCCCTGCGATTTATTGTGTTTAAATTGAATGAGATTTTCTGGATTTGGCGATCGACGCAATATGCCCCATGCCTTATTCTGCCTCTTTCGCGCCTCTCTGCAGTCCTAGTTCCACCAGGGAACACGTCTTTTAAGTGAACCACCATTTGTTTGTGGGATACACTTTTCAGCAGCATCAATAATAAAAGCAGTAAAATATGCGACAGCATCGTCGATACTAAAATTGTTTATAAAATCTCGCGGTAAATAAGTTGATTCTCTAAAATGCTCCCAGTCAACCGATGCTAATTTCCATCGAGGAATATTGGGTGGGTTATCAAGCTGCATTATTACGTTTAATGTTACGGGGAATTGGTCACTTCCAAAAGGATTGTTAATGACATTCCATTCAAAGTCAGGCAGAAGAGAAGCAGATCCAATTGCTAGATCTATTGATAAGTACGAATCGTGATGGGCGTTGTAGTAGGTCGGCTCCTTATTAAGAAGCAGGCACCAGAGGTCAGAAGAAAATTTTCAATGAGTCGACCTCTCGCGTCGAATCGCGAGTCTCGCCACAACGTGTTGTGAGCGTTAGTCTCCCACTAGAATGTAAGGCTCGGGAAACTGGTCCATGAGGTTATACATTTCTGTTTTTTCAAGGTGATGATTGGGGGTATATAAATGGAACCGACAGTTACTAGTCTGTTAAATAGAATGGCCTGAACTGACACCGCCTCAAGGGCCGTCTGAAGGGCCACATGTCGACAAGCCACGGACTTCTCGTCAACTATTGCTACACCACCGGACGACGCGATAGCGTCGTTTTGGTCTTTACTATAGAAGGTATACTGATGAAAGTTTGTGTGTGTGGGTTTCAGATGTGTCTCTTGCACACACAGGAACTTTGGGTTATGTTTGTGTAGGAGTTCTGCAATGTCGTCGAGGTTATGAAGTCCTCTAACAATCCATTATAGTATTTGTGCTCCATCATGACAAAAGTGTGCTGTGTGTTTTAAGATTATCTCACGGGGCCCTTTCCAGTCGCCGTGACACGAGTTTTGTCTTTTTTCGAGCGGTCGAGAGAATCCCGCCGCTCCTTAGGCGCGGGCTGCGCCATCTGAATAGGTGTTATGTCCATCGCCTCTTGTGGGGCGCTGGACACGCGCCCTTGAGAGCGCTGTGTAGGACGTGAAGGCCTCGACACGTCGGGCGATACCTTTGAGGCACCAACCCGGAGGTTGAAGGGCCCCTTCGCGGAAGGCGAAGCAGCGCGAGCTGCTTTCGCCAAGGGGGCTGGTGGCACAGCTGCAGCCACACTGTTTGTGGGCCGGGCAGGCGCCGGAGTCTGCTGCGACGCTGGCCCCTTACGCACTGCATCAGCATACCTTGCGGTATGAAAAACAGAAACACGTTTTCTTGCTTCTCGAAACGATATGTTTTCTTTGATTTTCAATGTAATTACTTCTTTTTCTTTTTTTCCAGGTTTCACAGGATCGGGAATATGCCGGGTGGTCACCTTCACAGTTTACACAATGGGGTGTTCTAGAACAGTTTTCTGAAGTGTGGTCTTCGTAACCACATTTTGCGCAGGTGAGTTGACCTCGGCAGCCTTGCGAGCCATGGCCGTACTTCTGACACTTAAAACAACGACGAGGGTTGGGAATGTAAGGTCTTACACGGATTTTGGTATAGCCTCTCGCGAGGGTTTCTGGTAGCACACTAGAGGCAAATGTAATGATGAGACGTTTTGTTGGAATTTCGTTGTTATCTCGCCTGATTTTAATCCTCTTTACCTCAATGACATTTTGGTCGTGCCAGCCTTCCAACAGTTCTGTTTCAGTTAGTTCTAAGAGGTCGGAATCTGAAAACACACCTCGGACTGTGTTGGAGGAACGATGTGGGGTCACTGTTATTGGGATGTCTGCAAAGGTTGTGAGATTTGCAAGTTTTTCATGTTCCAGTTTGTCACGAACGTTATTAGAGACAAGGAAAGGTGAAATAACTCTTACTGGTTTTTCAGGTTTATCGCTGTGTATTACATGGTAGCGTGGGAAAGATTCTTTGCGTGGGGCGAAAAAGTTCAGGGAGACTTCGGTGCGTACGCGCTTTGCAGCAGTACGATCGGGCAGCAAAGGAAATGATGCTCTATGCATGCTGGATTTAGTTGCTTCGGCAGCAATGGCAGCCACCCACCATGTAGCCACAAGTTATTGTAGAGTATTGACTTGCACACGCCAGCCGTGCATCGCTGCTATAACCCAATGCGCCATACTCAAAGTTTGGATATAGAGCACCAGGTTAACCCAAGCCGCCTGGGAGAAAGAGAAAAAAATTGGGAAGGAAGGAGATGACAGGACATGAAGGTAAGTTGATAGGAAAGCAAAAGATTTAGGAGAGGGACAGGAAAAGGCGACCACCGATTTCCCCCGGGTGGTTCAGTCCGAGGGTGCCGTCTAGCCGAAGAGGTGTGTTGCCTGCGCCGAGGGGCCTTAAAGGTCCAAACACCCGGCATCGGCTCAACCCCCAGGATCCTCTTTTCCCCGGGCACGGCTAGGCCACGGACGGGTAAGCGCGGGAGGGTCCGACCCCCGTGTGCTCGGGTTCGTGGTGTCGCAACACACCTAATGCCTGCTGACGCAGACGCCCCTGTGGGTATAGCCATAATGATGTCACAATATTCAGCTGGCATACCAGCCACCCACCACGGAGTCCAACTAGGGGACGTCACAGGACTTGAAATATTCAGTTATGATCATGCCAGCGGTACATGCCCACTACAACACAATATGAATAACCTAGGCTGGTTATGTGACAGAAGGTTAACCCTCGCTGCCTGGAAATCGGAAGTGATACAGAAGTAAGTAGAGGAGAGGAAAAGGAGAAAGTGAGAGTGAAAGACGAAGATTGCAGAGAAGAGCAGGGAAAGGCAACCACCAATTTCCCCCGGGCGGGTGAGTCCGGGGGTGCCGTCTACGTGAAGCCGAGGCCAAAGGGGCGTGTTGCCTTCGCCGAGGGGCCGCAAAGGTCCAAACACCCAGCATCTGCTCAACCCCCCGCATCCCCTTTTCACCGGACACGGCTAAGCCAGGCAGAGTTAAGCGTGGGAGGGTCCAACCCCCATGTGCTCGGGTACGTGGTGTCGCCACACACCAAACGCCTGCTCACGCAGAAGCCCCTGCGGGGTTATAGAGTTCATCTTCACCACGGAAAGCGTAGTGCTTAATACGCAACTATGTGGGACGCCGTTTTCTTGGACAAAAACTCGGGACAAGTTTGTGCCCAAACGAATTTGAAATGTTCAGTTTGACAGAAAGTCAGGCAGACAGTTGAGCATTTTAACGCACATTACTAGTGTTGCTAGCTTTTGCAAAATGCCGTACCTCCATTTAGTGTCGTATGCTTTTTCTAGTTTGAAAGGAATGCCTCACATATGGTGTGTTTAAGACGGAAAAGATGTTGAGTTCTTGAGCAGCCTTTCCTGTAACCAAAGTGATGAGTATCTAGTAAGTTATGTCTTTCGAGAAGGTATGTTAGTCTGATATTTATTCCGCTTTCGTATTATTTTGCCGGGCAACTCGTTAGGGCTGTAGATATACAGCTGCTGGGAGTATTGGTGGTTTTCCCGCTTTCAGGAAAGGAACAAAAATGGCTTTCTTGCATTTTGCAAGTATTTTTGCTGTTTCCCATATCTGCCTAAAGAACAGCACCAAGGTGCGTACCGCGGCCTGGGATAGGTGAGCAAGAATTGTGTAGTCAATTTTATCAGGACCAACTGCAGTTTTCTTACCCCCAGACAGTACTGCGTTGATTTCGTGGAGTGTTATGGGACCATTGTACGGTTTATGTATATCTGCAGTTGTCGGCAACTTTTGTTTTTCAGCAGATATTTTGTGTATTAAAAAAGGATTTTGTGTAACTATCTGAGCTGTAAAGGGCGTACAAAAATTCTCCTAATATGTCTGCTTGTTCTCGTAGGGTGGTTTGTGTGCCTGGACTCAAGAGTATGGAGATCGTATAAGAGTAATCCTCGTTGAACTTTTTGACTGAGTCCCACGTTCTTTTAGCCGTGACAGAGCTATTAATTGATATATACTGTTGACACGACACGACAGTTTTTCTGCCTTTCAGAGTATATATCTTGCTTTCGCTTTCACTTGCTTGAAAGAGAGAAGATTATTCTGAGTTGGATACTTCGAAAGGTACCCCATACCTTGTATTGATTTTTTTAGTTATTGCGCATTCTGTAGTCCACCAGAATTTAGGCCGCTTTCGTAAAGGCCCTGATGACTGCGGTATAGCTTGCTCCGCTATTGCATGTATGCAAACAATAAACCTCTGCTTTATTTCACCAGTGCTTAGTTACTCCAGTGGTACTATTTCGAGGCTAGCTTTCTCTGTAAATAAGGGATAATTAGACGTAATTTCCAACGAGAAGGTCTACAGGATATGACTCGATGGTTCGTTTATAGTTTAACGATGGCTAGCAAATGGTCGCTCCATAAAGGTTGTCTAGTACTTCCCATTTAAAATCTTCGAGCAGAGAGCTGGAGCACACTGCCAAACATAGCATAGTGCCTGTGCCCGGGGAGCAGTATGTGGCAGCGCCAGTGTTTAAAAGACCTTACGCCATTATATAGAATAAAATCTTCCACTGTTTGTCCTCTGGTATGAGCTGTAGATTCGTTGTTTTCAATTGTGTATGTGATGAGATGTAGATGGAACAGATGGTGATGGTTTTGTGTGATACAATGGTGACCGCAGCGATCTCTAAGCAGCTATTAAAGACTACCTCTGGCTGCGATAACATTTGGCAACACACCGGCAACACCGCCCGACAACCGGCTAGTCCGGTAGCGGTCTCGACATACGACAGTGTAGCCCTTTAGAAATTTTCTGTGCTGTGGTGCCAAATGGGTTTCTTGCAGGCATAGGGCCACAACAGAGAATTTGCTTAAAATATCTTTGATGTCACCTAAGTTGTTTATAAACCTTTGCAGTTTCAGTGCATTATGAAAGAAGCTATTATATTACAAAAGGAAGTAGTGTTCAAATGACGATCAGATGAAATTGTAGGTGACACTATTTTTTGGGCATGTGCCCTTTTTGTTGGCCATGACAGGAGTTCAAATTCCCTTGCCTTCTTTGCCAGATCGTGCAAGGGGTTCTTTAGAGGTTTCAGTGTCCGATGGACACCTCCATTTTTTTCAGTACTAGGTGGCTGAACGCTGCCAATGCTATGTGGAGCATTGGCAGAGGCTGAAGCAGAGGCTGGCTCCTGAGCACTTTAGTTAAGGCCTCCTAAGCCTCTGGGTTACGCTGGCTGCTACCAGCGCCCCCAGAAGTCTCTGGGATGGCCGACTTAAGGGAGGGTGGGGCAGCGTTCGCTGTGCCCACCCTGGGGGCAGACAGCAGGGCCGCCCGCAAACTGCCCGGAGGCGATGCGGCTGCTGTGGTCAGATGTATTGTAGCCCCCCGACGCACCGCGCTGCTTGGTAGGTAAGGCTTTCTTTGTTTTTGAGCGCCAAGACCTCTTTATCTTTTTTCCAGGTGGGGCATGCTCGCGAATATGTAGCGTGCCCGCCATCACAGTTTACACAGTGTAGTTCAGCATTGTAGCCTTCGGATGAGTGGTGGGCGGCACATCGCGGGCACGTGAGTCGCCCTGAGCAGCTTTGTGTTCCGTCTCCAAATCTCTGACATTTAAAGCAGGGACGAGGATTGGGGATCTAATGGTGGCCGCGTATCTTGCGGTATCCTGTCTGAATTGTGTCATGTAGGGTGCTGGATTCAAAGGTTAGTATAAGGTGCTTAGTTGTGAGTTCTTCGTTGTCGCTGCCAATTTTTGTTCTTTGTACATTGACAACATTCTAGTCCTTCAGTTATTCCAGGAGTTCGATTTCGGTTAGGTCTACAAAGTGTGCCTCGGAGATTACTCCCCGAACGTATTCGTAGAATGGCGAAGATGGTGATGGGAAACTCACCAAATACATTGAGGTTGGTGAGTTTCTCCTGCTGTTTCTTTTCGAAGATCTCAAAGAGTAGGTCCGCGCTCGCGAGTTTTGTTGCTTTTTAACCTGGTCCGCTGTGATAATTCAGAAATTTGGCCACTAGGAAGGGCGAGAGCACTCTCACTGACTTGTCTGGTTGTTCACCGTGGATAACGCGGAATCGCGAAGTAGGGGAAAGTTTTCTTTCTTTTCGTTGAGAAAGGAAATTTGCTTCCTTGCGCCCTCTTTTCAGAGGACGATCCGTGAGGAGTGGAAAGGAAGTAGCCATATGATTATGTGCAATGTTCGGCAATAACCCCAGCCGCCCACCCTCTACAAGGCGACGCCGCAGAGTTTGTAAAAATCCTGCAGACGTCAGCTGTACGTGACAGCTATATCCTAATATATAAATATCCAAGGCTAGATATAATACACACGGTTAACCCTTGCCACCCTTGTAACCCTTAACCCTTGTCCGCAAGGAAGGAGTGTTGTAATTACTTGTGCAGAACACGCACAACGCACAACCGCTACTTTTTCTTGGCACTTAAGACATATAATGTTAGTGTCAAAATCCACGCGTCGGACCTCAATAGAGCACTAGCAGCTGCCTAGTACGCTAATTCTCTAATATCTTCAGGTGCCAACATCCCAATTGTCATAGGAGTCCCGACGGTCGAGCAACATATCCGACCAAAATGAGAGGATGGAAGACATTTATTCGTTAATGTCGGTCCTACGACTCGGTCCTATTAAACGGACGTTTCTGCAAAGAAGCATGGATTACAATAAGGCTCAAGATGCAGAATAAATGAGTAACTTGCTTTTTTGATTAGTCTCCTAACAGATGCTTATGCCCAAAAGCAGTTGGTAGAAGTGCGAGTTTCATTAAGTTGCGCAGTTGCACAAGCTTTCTTCAAGAAAAAGAGTTTAATTAGAGAATTCAGTGCCGTTAGAAGCCTACTAGAATTCTCACCAATGACGTTCGAGTAGGTTGGAAAAGGTTTCAGGGTGACGGGAAAGTCTCGCCCTTCGACAAGGCTGTAGACGCACTCGGCGATCGTGGCGCCGTTGAAGACCTGCAAGTTGTGTGAGACAGAGGAAAGCCTATATCATATGCTGTAAGCATAAAATATGAAAAAAAAACATTGCGAGGTCGGGGACAAAGTAATTTGAACGAAGGATTAATTTACTGCCAAGCGTCCATGCAAGTTGTACCACCGTTCCTAACACGCATTCTTCCTTGTTTCCCGCAACGACGTCATTTCTACATACTCGTTCCTGGTGGCTTAAGTTATCTCCCGCGCTATGGATCTATGGAACAGTTAAGCCTACTGAGGAATTCTTTGTTGCAATACAAGCCTTCTCGACGAGCTGTTTACACCACTTCAGGCATCGCTGGAAGCGGGAAACGCTTTCGATGCAATACCATTCAAGCGCCACCTTATAGACGTAGCCCACACAAACCGTAAGTACATTCGAGCACCAGATATTTTCGCACTATGGAGGATCTGCAGAATCATCAGCAGTTTTATAAAGCTACGAAGCTACTTCTTTTATTATAGGTGGAAGCATATCCCTGCTACATTCTTAACATTTTTAGAATAATGGCAAAGTGGAGTATGGGTTAGCATCGAGACCTGCGATCAAGGTCATCCATTTCAATAGTCATCTCCTTGTACCTGTACCATATAGGCCTGGCTCGGCGATTAGTGAAAGCTGCAGCTGAATTCCGTCAATTTTCGATCGCGATCATGCGACTATAGATGTTCGTATGCGCCGACTTTTTGGCGTTCGGAGCGCTCTCGGCTCACACGCGCACATATAACAGTGGAAACTCGAACGCCACCTCGTGGGTTCCACTTCAGTACATTCTTAGCCAGAAGGTCGAACGGTATAGGGAAGGAAACAAGAAACACATTCTTTCCATAGCTGTGTCGACACCTTAACAGCTAGCCCAGATGGTCATCCTACTTGACTATAGCGCGATGTTGAAACTGTACACCCGTGAGCAAAAGTATACGGACCATAGGGTCGCTGAAAAAAAAACTGAATTCCTTCGTAATTAAAAGGCATAAACTCGAATTAACGTGCGCACTGAAAAGTTTGCAATGCCAATTTTGCACTGCAGTCCTCAATTTCAAGTGGCGTTCACAGGCAGGGGTAAAATCGGGTTTATCGAGCAACCCCTGGTCAGTATACTTTTGTTCACGGGTGTACATAGAAATCCGCGCCATTTCTTACCATCACTATCGGGGCTTCACGACTTGTGTATCATGGACTAAGGATACACTCGCGCGAGGTCTAGCTTCGGAGCAAGATGTAATACTCAGATTTTTTATCCGGTATAGAACTCTGCGCCTCTTCATCTGCGCGTTTAACCAATTCGTAACGGAACAATATATGTGGTACAGATACATACGGAAGTGCTGGACAGAGCAAACGTAAATCTTACGAGACAGAATGTTGCGATGATACGGAGCCAGTTTACAGGCAGCGCGCTGCAAAATACAGGAACCTGCAATAACAATGAAAAAAAAAACGGCTTGAAATACATCGGTTGTGCCGGAAAGCTTCATTTTCTTGAAAATTCGCACCAGTTATATTAGCGTCCCAAACGTTCTCCGTGAAAAATTTGGCACGACGATGAAGGCGCTGAACAAATTTGGGTTTATGGTATTCGTTGCTTCGGCTTTGGAATTGATTTATTGCCTGTCGTGTTTCTGAAGTTTTGTGGCTTTTGAGGCTTTTTAGCCCTCACAAAGACAATTTGGTGTCATTACAAGTTATTTCGAATGCTCAGTAATCTGTTGCGTCACTTTACCGCGGCAGTCATTTTTTTTTCACTTCTCTCGCAGCGGCGATGGCAGAACTTGACTGGCGCCAAATGTCAGTCGCTAGCAAGTGACGTCAAATGACAGTTAGCATCACGACCAAGAGTGTTATACCGGATCTTTCACGGCACTTGAACCAATCTATAAAAATAATATGGCGCCCCTTAGAATAACGAGACCAATGGCACATTGTTTACAGTCGTCTTGGGCTACTAATATTAATTTGAAGCATGAATAGTTAGTTAATCTCATACGTTTCATTATGCAACTTTATAAATATTCATTTTAGGGCGTAAGCGATCTTTAAAAGTTGTAGAGCGTGCTCAGACACACCATTGAAGTTGCTTCCGTGACATTATTTTTACGCGGTTTTATTTTGTGGGCTCTGAAGAACACCTGCAAACTACAAAAAAGTTTGTCATTGTGCTCATGTAGGTCTGCATGACAGTGCTCTCAATATTGCATAGAAATAACGAAGTCCGCATGCCTATCGCCAAAGTAAAAAGAAAGAAAAAATGCAGTCAGCCACGACGTCTAGCTACCTCAGCGCCTTCGCTGTGAAGATTAATTAAAATGTGTCTTGTTCCTAAACCAGAAGAAACAGGCCGGTGCCGAACACGCATACAAAACACACTTCGCTTTGGCAGGGGTTTCGTTCTTTCGAAACACGATTCAGAGCGCTGTACTCTAGACAGGCAAGCGCGCACTGATGATTTCATTATTTTTTGCGGGCTTTCTTCAAGCTCATGAACGAAGAATCACGTAAGAAAACGTAATGCAAACAACATTATTGGTCACCGTCTACACTGTTTGAAGTACGACGTATGCCCCAAAAAGAATGTTAATAATTTGGCTAATTAACCACGACTAATTATCTAACTGATCCCACTACAAAAGTTACTCTGACAAACTCCATGCGACTACGAACAGTAAACCTTCGGTCCCATGCGTGTAAGATGGGCCGCTTAAGTTTCAATGTGTATTTAGAGCTGAGAGATGGGCTCGTTGGTTCTGCGTTAGGTGCATTATAAGACTTTCCAGCGAAAAAAAGCCAATAGGAAAGAAAGCAAGTGGACAGAAAGACGCTGGACTATCAATTCACGGTTTGAAGGAGCATAAAAAATTTCAAAAAATATATGTCTTTGGAAAAGCAAGATCATACGGCTGCGCATTCCAAAGCCTGACGTATGAACTCCATCTCCTCTGTCACTGTGACTGAGGGGACGCTGATGCAATTACTTCCCTCTCACCTTATGCAGAATGCTTCATATAACAGCCTACTTCTTTCTTTCTTAAACTGACCGAGTGGCTTCGAAAACGGAATGGCACTGGCACCTGCGGCAGTGATCTGCCAGATGTCCCGGAGCCAAAATCGCTTTTGTGTTGCACCTGTGCTCTCTGAGTTTATCGTTTAAGCAACGGGCACTTTGGCCAACGTCGCATTTTACAAAAGAAAGTGCATCCTATAAACCACTTTCGCTCTACAAGCGACGAAACGCGTAGCGCGCTTATTGGAGGAAGTGGTTTTACTCTGCGTATTTTTTACTGCAGCGAACATGCGTATATAGCTTGCCCGGTGCGGACAGGACTATGGCGACACCGCACTTCACAGCCACCTTCTTTAGGCGGTGCCAGAGGTTGGGCAAGAAGGGCACAACCAAAGGCTGCTTATCAGGCCGCCTTATCTCGCCTTCCCCTCCTTTTTCAGCTAGCTGCACCTCCTCGATGAAGCTTTCAACACATAGCGCAACCATATCATGCGGGTAACCTGTCTTTTTCAGGCGTTTCACTGGCCGGTCAAACTCATGGCTAACTTGTGTCAGCGCGATTTTCTGAGAGCGGCACGCAGTCAACTCGCGGCGATCCCTCTTTTTACCACTTTCGAATGGGCCGAATCGTACCTCAATTTTTTTTTGGACGCGGCTGATATATCCGTCATACGTTCTCGGTATCTAAAATAAGGGAGATGTCTAGAAACTGTAAACATCCCCCCATTGGCATCGCTTGCGTGGAACAGGGCCGAGGAACACTTTTCAAAAACGTCTACGACACTTTCGCCCACATGGATGCAATCATCGGTATAAGGAGGATTAAAAACAACTAAAAATCTTCTACATACCTAGGAATGTTGATTACAGTGGTAAACAAATGCAAGAATTAATGCGCTTGTAACAACATGCTATAAATTTGGAGGACGCTTAAGCTTCGCCTCTAAGTGTGGAATGCGATAGCATTCACAGAACCCTGGCTGCTTATCAGGCTTCCCAGCAACTGCAGCTTTCTTTTTTTCGCCAACTTCGCCTCCGGATGTGGCTACCGTAGGGAGCCTGCATGCAACGCTCCAAGGCTGCAGTGAAGTCACTAGATCATTTGAAAGTACCGACATTCTGTGAACTCTGCCGCCTCGCCGAACACCCTCGCACGCCCTCCTCTCGAATCGGCGCTTTTCTGAGCGATGATTTGCCCTTCGGGCCGTTGCCCGAGAAACACGTCGGAAGTGACGCTTTGCTTGTGTTTTCATTTTTCGTTGACGACATTAGCAGCCGCCTCCCTTTGTTGCGAGCGAAGCTAGCGCTACCATAACGCTAGCGCTCTTGTGATATCTAACGGCATGTGAGGCTGGAGTAAGAGAAAGGCATTTGTAGGCGAGCGAGCCTTGACGCGCTACAGCTGATCGGCAAACAAGGGGAGGAATAGCGCCTTGCGTGCGACGCGCAAGGCTGCAAGGGGGGGGGGGGGGGGGGGGGGCGCATTCTACTCCGGCGGCTGCTGCGTGTGCGGGCCGCCCTATCTTGAAAGTCATCTGCGACGGGGACAGAGTCCGCCGTGCGCTGTGTTTTAGCAGCTTTGTTGGCGTTGAATAGCACACGAAGGTCAATTCGCTCGCTGCTGCTGCCGCGCGTACTCACTTCAAGGTTTTGACAGCGAGTTTCCGCGGTCATCAAGTGAGATGCGTTCATGTTAGCTTGTGCGCGTGACACCATGTTTGTTAATTTAGTTAGTATGCCTATGTTCACAAGTTTATACGGCCTATAAAACTACTATCCTTACTTCGTGTAGCTCTTCACTTATTTGCTATCGCAATTAATTCTTCGGCTTTTGGGCCAAAATGCGACTTTTTTGCAAGCGTTGAATTCTCGTGATTGTCAAGCGCTAGGCAGGTGGGATGGTTAACATTAACAGTAGCACTATTAACACCACACAACAGCACCACTATTAACAGTAGTGGTGCTGTTGTGCCTGATTAACCAGTTTGTACCAGGTGGCAACTGTGAATTGACTACAATGGCGGCGCCGACTGGTCTTCGTAAAAGACCGCAACTTACCACAATCATGATACTGCAAGAGCTCGAAGGGAAAGTTTCAGAAGACAGCAGAGCTGTGGTTCAATGCGGCTGTTTCTCCAAGCACGTCTTCTTCTTCACTGCCAATCAGCAACAGGAAACAGGAATTCAATTTTGGCAGTTAAAGTGACATACTTGAAAACTATATTACAGTAGCAGCTCAGGCATTTATTGAAAGCAAAAATATAGAAAGACGGCTGTCCATATTGAGAGACAGAAAAAGAATGCGACTGGTGAATTAATACATACAAGAAATGCACAAGATACTCCTGACGAAGTCAAAATCAAGGTTTCATTTAATGTAAAGCAAGTAAGAGGTAAAATTTAGTCGTACCAATATGTCGCTACGCAGTGCACAAATGCTTCGCTTCGTGTATTCATACGTTTCGTCACCGTCTTCATCCTTGTCATTTTTATCGTCATCTTTATCTTCTCTCTTCTCCTAATTGATGCTTGATAGGAAACAACCTTCCCTTTAATGCAGAGTAAATGGACACGGTTTGGCGGTTCAAGCTAAAATGTGACTTTTGCCATAACAACCGGCTGCCTTTTTTTTCAGACGACAGAATTACTTGAGTGTCAATTTCGCTGTATTCCAATGAAGCTATCAAGACGGCGTGCGTATTTACATACATCATTTGTTGCATAAATTATGTTTAAAGCCCGCATTTCTTTACCTGGTCTTAGCAGGTCTGCGCACTCATCGGAATACAGCAGCACCCACTATTATTGGTTTACACTACACACTGCAAGCCCACTTTACGACTCATATAGAGGAGCCTGAGACCAGTGAGAACATGTGCTCTTTATAAATATCAGTGAGTTCCCCAGATCCGCATCCCGTCTTTCCAGCATGGGGATCCAGTACGTATTTAGTACCTTCCGCCGCGGTTCGTGGCTGTTTTAATTATGGTGACTTCTTGATTGCGCACCCTTCACTTTATCAGGGTGAATATCCTCATCAAGGGGGCTGTGCAAACTACTGTTTGAAGCTTTGATTCATGGAATTGTGAGGCACAAGTCAGAAGTGCTGGAGGATAATTTTTCAAGCAAAGATTCCATACGCTAGCCTACGCCGGCCATGTAACGCTAAAAAACAGCTGCTCTCAGAGCTGCACAGGTGGTCGGCACGCGCTTCTGCCACTGCTTCCGCTTTCGTCGTCGTCTGCTTCCACAGCTGGCTGCGTTGCCGCTAATTATTCCAGCGTAGAATTTCACTCCTGTCGTCTTAATGGGGAGGCGGCGTTTAGGGGAGTATGAGCCATTGCTTAAAGTGGCATGAGCCATTCATTGTCTTACGTAACGGACATATTTCATTTTGAAAAAATTAAATATGTCAATGGAATTTCATGAAATTCCATCGAGAATGAACGCGCTCGGAAAAGGGCTCGCCGTCGACGTTCCGATTCTAGCGTGAAAGCTTCCGAAGCAGAGGCGAAGCGTACTCGAAGAGCTGCGGACCCCGAGCTGAGGGAGCGCGATGTTGGCGCCAAACGTCAACGGAGACCCGCCGACACCGAGTTGCGGGAGCGCGATGTTGAGGCCAAATGTAAGCGTCGTCTATCCCTCCAAGAACCCGACAATGGTGGTGAACGCCTCGGCAACGCTAGCGCCAACTTCCCCGGTGCGACGGCCAGGTTTCAACGTGAGTTTCTCAGCAGGAACTTCGGAGCCAGCTGCAGTGCGGGTCACCGGTTGTGGATCGAGCACAACGGGGCACTCGTCAGTACAGTTCGTTCGAAAGAACACCGAAGAAACACGCGACAAGCTTCGCTTGTCGCGTGCCCTTCCTCGACAGAGGAAGGGCTACTATTTTTTTTTTCTTTCGCCTGTGCTGCCAAGCGCCGTAAAGTGTCAATAATATACGCCTATGTAAGTATGAAAGCCCGTTTCATGCTGATTCTGCAACAGCGACAATTGAAATGTACTGTCTATAAGCCATATTTCATAGTCGTCAGGTTGATTAGTTCTTTACTTCACATCCCTATGAGTACATTTTCGGATACTGTCTTGGTCCCAGGAGCTGCTCAAAGTGGATGACGAGGACCCGCTGCACACGCAGGAGCGGAGCTCTTTGGGCACTGGCCTTTGTCTCCTCGTGGTTGTCCCCAGGTACAAGTGCTGACTGGTGTAAGGGCCTCGCAAGCCTGAAGACTCCGAAGAGTGATTACTGCGCCCGAGAATAATTATCGGGAAAGAAGCTGACACGCTGGAAAATGAGGGCGGATAATGATGACAAAAGAAACATTCTTGCAGAATAACAACGACCATACAGACTAGGGCGCCTCGATAGTAGCGCTGGGCTTGGTATCAAGATACCGTTAGGCTGACCCTACCGTTCTGCCATCTGGCGGCAGCTTTGAGCTCTCTCCTACGACCGCGGCAGATGGTCCATTGCAAGGCGAAACAATTAATAACTTAAAAAAAAACAATAACAAGAATTTGGCGCATTGTGAATGCCGTCAGCAGAGCTGATAAAGACGGCATAAAAGGACACGTAACGGGGGACTGTTATTCGATCAGGTGTGAAAAAAAAAAACTTACGAGAAATAGAAGAATATTCGGAAATTTATTCTGCATTATAAATTGGAACAATCCAGCCACTTCTTGGCCAATCCCTCATAGTGGGTAGAATCCACATGCCTGATAGGATACAATAACAATATAGGCGTAGAATACTGATCGAACCAGGACGGCAGTAGAAGCGGAACGCACAAGAAAACCGGCAGCAATACAACCAGAAAACAGACGCAAAAAGGCCGGAGAAATTACAGGATCAACAAGCTTCATCATCGACAAGACCTCGCGGTCTTCTATAAAAACATTATTTAAAATTTTATTACGAAGCGAGAGTAGACACGCCGTAGGAAAAAAACATTCGCAGAAAAGAAATAAAAGAAAAAGGTTACAGCAGATCGCACGAGATGGAATCTACATACAGCGAAGATTTGTGGAACTGCATAAAGATTCAAAATACCAGTAGACGCACGTAGGCGCGCGCGCGCGCACACACACACACACACACACACACACACACACACACACACACACACACACACACACACACACACACACACACACACACACACACACACACACACACACACACACACACACACACACACACACACACACCACACACACACACACAACACAAGCGCGGGTGCACACAAATTATACCGTGCCTGTTGTTAAGGGGAGTAGCTGACTACAGTGAATACGATGGACGCCTTGAACGCGCTATGCTTTGAGAGGCAGAATGTGCCTATGTACGTAGCGCAATTCGAATTCATTCTGTCCGCAAGAAGCGTTTGCTTCCTCATTATCGTACAGCCAGCCGCGGATGCGCGAATGCAAGCTTTCTTATTCTTTTTTTTTTCTCCCGCATGGCCGGCGCCGCGGATGGGTGGATGGATGGATGCTATGAGCGTCCCCTTTGAAACGGGGTAATGGGTGGCGCCACCAAGCTGTTGTTATTATTTTGCCTAATGTCCTACCTTTATTTTTGAGCAACACACAAATAGAAAGAATTCCAAGCATCAACCTTTTTGAAACATTACTGGGAACTCAGTTTCTGTACGTCTCCGTTGTTTGTGGTCTCCCTACATTTCTGCCACCAAACCTCCAACCGCCTCTTACTAATCTCTACAGCTGACATGTTTACTTTTCCCGTGCTATCCATGAACCCGAGGACTTCAAGGAGGTCAGAGGAGCCTAGACTTGCAGCTGGGCAGGTTTCTTAACATTGTCACAAAACATGTTCCACCGTTTCTCTAGCTTTACCACCGCAAGCACATGCGGCTTTGTCCTTGGTGTACTTCGCTTTATAACTGCGCGTTCTAAGGCATCCTGATCTCGCTTCGAAAAGTAAGGAGCTTCCCTTTGAGTTATCATAAATTTTTCTTTCCTCAATTCCTTTTTTCCTTTGAGGTAGTTAGTCATAGCAGGTTTATTTTCCATTGCCGCCACCCATAACCTTGTCTCAGCCTCTCTCACTTTGCGTTTGACGTTCTTTTTTGCCATGTTGCTGGCCATACCGGTCGCATATTTCCTGGTAAGCTTCCTATTTCTTTTCGTCCACTGTGAGTCAATGTTTTGCCTGTATAAATACCTGAACACTCTTGCACCCCATCCGCGTGGAGGCGAACGCCATCTGGTGGTGCTTCAAGGAACCCAGCAGCGCGCGTGCACTGCTGTGATTGGTTGGCCTATTCCGCAAGGGAACTGCCAGGCCGCAGGTACGTCACTTTTTTGTAATGGCGAAGAATCAATTCAATACTTTCTTCTATATTGTCGCCGCTTCGACAAGAATAATATTGGAACAACCTTTTCAGAGATTGGGCCTCTACATAACAGAATATGTTATTCTTTCTTTTGAGGCCTCTGTACTAGAGAGAGAGAGAAAATGACTTTATTGACATTAATCCGGCATGTAGGGATGGATCAGGCCACGTAGGGCTCCAATCACCCCCCTATCTCACTAGACCTCAGCGCGGACCGGTCCGGCGCTAGCTACTAGGAGTTGCCTCCGTTCGCTTTTGCCGGGCCAGGGCCGCGTCGAGCCGCTGGATGGCTTGGAGTTGCGCCTGATGGTCAGGCGAACTGATGTAGTGTTCCATGTCCGGTGGCAGAGAGTCCCGCACGGTTCCCCCCGCACACGCGTCACACCCCCACAGCACGTGGGCTAAGGTTGCCAGTTCTCGCGCACACACACTGCACGTAGCACTTTCAAACAGTCCGGGACACACGTGCCGGGCTAGGGCCGGCGTGAGTACTGTTCCAGTCTGTAGCTGTCGTAAGAGGACCCCCTCACGTCGCCCTAGTCTCGGGTGAGGCCCAGGCAACGCTCGGCGGCCCTCTCGGTACCAAGCGAGGATTCCTCCGTAGTCCAGTAGCGGGTCCGGGTCCAGGATGTCAGCCTCGTCCGCTTCCGAGGGGCGGGGGGGCGCCGCACGGTACGCGAGCTCACGCGCGACGACGTCCGCCTCCTCGTTTCGGTTGGCCGCTCCTCCTGGGATGACTCCGACGTGAGCCGGGAACCATCGTAGATAAGTTGTGGTTGACTTGGTCCTCGGCAACAGGCTCGCCGCCGGCGTCCCGACGCTCCCGCGGCCAAAGTTGGCGATGGCCGTGCGGGAGTCGCTCAGGATCGTGGTCGCCTCCGGTATGCCGCTCAGCGCCAGGGCGATGGCGGCTTCCTCCGCTTGCTCCGCAGACGTCGCTCGGACGCTGCAGGCGTTGAGTACTTTCCCGTCCGTGGCCCGGACAACCGCTGCCACGTACGTTTTCGGCTTGCGTTGGTGTTTGGCTGCGTCCACGTACACCGCCTTTGCGTCGTCGGCGTATGTTTCTGCCAGCGCTCTCGCCCTGGCCACCCTTCGCTCCTTGTTGCGGTCCGGGTGCACGTTGCGCGGGAGCGGCAGGACCACCAGGCGCCTTGCTACTTGCTTGCTCACCTCCTCCCGCTTCGGGGCTTCCTCCCAATATGATTCGGCCCTTGGCGGGCGCAGGCCGACCCTCTGTAGGATCGCTCTTCCGGCTTTGGTTGTTGCGAGGCGAGTCAGCTGCGTCGTGCGCTGGGCCTCGCTCACCTCCTCCAGGGTATTATGCACTCCTAGTCGAGCCAGGGCATCGTTGCTCGTACTGGCGAGGAGGCCCAGCGCCGTCTTGTGGGCCTTCCTTATTGCAGCGTTGATTTTCTCCCGCTCGTGCCGCAGCCATCCGTGGAACGCGCCGACGTACGAGACGTGGCTCGTCACGAACGACTGCAGCAGTCGCAGGAGATTCGTCTCTCGCATCCCATGTCGTTTGGTGGAGATCTGCTTGACCAGGCGGGTCGCCACTCCCACCTTCGTTAGCAGCCGGCTCAGAGCGGTGTGGTTGCCGTTTCCCGCGTCGAAGTGCATGCCGAGTACTCTGATTCCTCGGACGTGCGGGATGGTGGTGCTGTCTTCGGTCCTCAGCGTGATGTTAGCCGCCTCCTTCTCCGTTGACTTGCGCCAGTGACCAGGAGGTGGCAATACCAGTAGCTCCGACTTCTGCGGAGAGCATCGGAGGCCTGTCCCCCGCAGGCAGTCTTCTATCTGCCAGATTGCCTCTTGCAGTGACTCCTCTATGTGGCCGGTCGTGCCTCCCGTCATCCACAATGTGATGTCATCTGCATATATTGTGTGCTGGACCTGCGGCAATCGGGCAAGGCGCTCGGCCACTGGTATCATGACTATATTAAAAAGAAAGGGGGAGATGACGGCCCCTTGCGGTGTGCCGACGCTGCCCAACCTTCGCTCCTCCAGCTGCAGGTGACCGACGTGGAGGCACGCCGTCCGATTCGAGAGAAAGGCCCGGATGTAATCGTACGTTCGCCGTCCCAGCCCGAGCCTCTCGACCTGTGCCAGGATTGCGGAGTGTAGCACGTTGTCAAAGGCACTTTTGAGGTCGAGGCCTAGGATCGCCCTGCAGTCGGTCTTGCTGGGGGACTCGAGCAGGTCGTGCTGGATCAGTAGCATTGCGTCCTGAGTGCTCAGCCGGGCTCGAAAGCCCAACATCGCCGCAGGGTACGCGTCGTGCTCTTCCATGTAACTCTGCCAACGGTTGTTTAGCACGTGCTCCAGCACCTTGCCCGCGCATGACGTCAGGGAGATCGGGCGGAGATTCTCAATACTGGGCGGCTTGTTGGGTTTAGGGATCAATATCGTTCGGGCGGTCCGCCACTGCTTGGGCAGCGTGCCGGAGCGCCAACAGTCGTTGTAGAAATTCGTAAGGGCCGTGATGGCCACGTCGCCAAGGTTTCGCAGGGTCTTATTGTGGATCAGGTCCGGGCCGGCTGCCGACTTGCAGTTCAGCTCTTGCACCGCTCGGCGGACCTCCCATTCTTCTATATCCGCGTCGAGCGCGGGGTTGTCTGTGCCTTCGTAGTCCGGGTGGCGGACTTGTGCGGTGGCCGGGAGATATTGATCGATGAGGCGTTTGCCCACTTCGTCCTCGCCGTGTTCTTTGATTGCCGCGTGCAGGATCTGCGCCAGTCTGTGTTGCTGGAACGAATTCCTCTGCGTCTCGTCACGTAAGTGGCGGAGCAGCTTCCACGTACGGCTGGCGTGCAGCTGCCCGTCGGCTTCGTTACAGATGGCATGCCACTGCTGCACGCAGAGCTGCGTGCTGTATTTTTCGATTTCGCGGCCGAGGTGGGCGATGCGCTTGCGCAGTGTTCTGTTGTGCCGCATGCGCTTCCATCGGCGTTGCAGTGATTGTCGTGCCTCGATCAGGTGGGCCAGTCGAGGGTCCATAGTGGGGATCGATTCGTCCGTCTCCACTTCCGTGCTCACACGCGCCACCGCCTCTACCAGGCTGCGCGTCCACTTTTCGAGGTCCTCAATGGTGGGCGCAATCTCCTGCCGGCGGAAGGCGTTCCAATCCGTCAGCTTGTGCTTGCGAGTCGGGGCCTGCTTGCCCCGGACCCGCAGCGGCAATTCCACTTCTATGATGTAATGGTCACTTCCCAAGTTGAGCCCCGTGTTGCGCCAGCTCACCGGTCTGTCATCCGGGAGGTGCACGAAGGCGAGGTCGGGGGTGGTGTCCCTGGTTGCTGAAGTGCCAATTCGTGACGGCCGCTGCGGGTCCGAGAGCAGCTCAAATTCGGCCTCTTCAGCCTCGTCCAGTAGGCTCCGTCCTTTGGCAGTCGTGCGGGGGTAGCCCAGTTCCCTGTGGGACGAGTTGAAGTCACCCGCCACGATGATCGGCATGTCGACGGCTTTTCGCCTGGCTTTCTGGAACAGCGTCCGGAACCGCTGGCTGCGGTGCTGCGGGTTGCTGTAGGCGTTCATCAGACAAACGGACTCTTGCGTCTTCTTACCGACCACGACTTCGGTCGCGCACAACTCCAGGGCCGTGTTGCCATCGAGGAAGCGGCCGAGCTTGATGAGGGTGATGCCCTTGCGTACAAAGGTGCAGACTCCCTGTGCCGCGCCCGTGTTGCTGGTGCGCGCGCTGGGGGGTGATGCGTGAACGTGGTAACCCGGGAGTTTCGGGGTCTCTTCCATATGTGTCTCTTGAATCATGATCACGTCAGGAGGCGCGGCCATGGATTGTACTTGTTGTAGTAGGGCCTTGCGGCACCGGAGGCCGTTGGCGTTCCAGTGCCACACTCTGAGCTTGGCGTTGTTGGCGGCCTTATCCATGGCTGGGCGAGGCTCCGGGCGACGTGTGGCTGCCGTGGCCGAGTTTCCCCATCTCCTCCTGCAGTAGTTGGACCATCAAATGTTTCATTTCCTCGAAGCCCGTGTTGATGCGGGCCTCCTCTCGGGCTTCGAGCTTTGCAAAGTCTGCCTTGACGTCGTTTTTGAAATTCTTCATGGCTGACGCCACGTTGTCGACCTTCTGTGAGATCTCTTTTGTGCACTTGTCTTGCCTGTTTAGGCGCGCGTTG
Source organism: Dermacentor silvarum (assembly GCF_013339745.2). Classification (NCBI taxonomy): domain Eukaryota; kingdom Metazoa; phylum Arthropoda; class Arachnida; order Ixodida; family Ixodidae; genus Dermacentor; species Dermacentor silvarum. The sequence goes on from NC_051155.1 coordinate 72,277,547, forward strand.
ATGTGGGAAAAATTGAGGAAGCCGTAAAATATGGACGCAGCATGAAATCAGTAAGAAGAAAACTAGGCATAGGACAAGGCAAGATGTATGCACTGAAAGATAAGCATGGTAATATCATCAGCAATTTCGATGACATAGTAAAAGCAGCAGAAGAATTTTATACTGACCTGTACAGTAGCCAAAACAGCCAAGCTTCTTCCATTCGAAATAGTGATGAACCGGATACAGAAGCTCCTTCTATAACTAGCGATGAAGTTAGAAGGGCCTTGAAAGATATGACCAGGGAAAAGCGCCTGGAGAAGATGGAATAACAGTAGATTTAATCAAAGATGGAGGAGATATCATGCTTGAAAAGCTTGCGGCCCTTTATACGCAATGCCTCACCACTTCAAGTGTACCAGAGAGCTGGAAGAACGCCAACATTATACTTATCCATAAGAAGGGAGACGTTAAAGAACTGAAGAATTACAGACCCATTAGCTTGCTTTCAGTATTGTATAAAATATTCACCAAGATAATTTCCAATAGAATCAGGACAACACTTGAATTCAGTCAACCAAGAGAACAGGCAGGCTTCAGGAAGGGGTATTCTACGATGGACCATATCCATGCCATCAATCAGGTAATCGAGAAATCTGCGGAGTACAATCAACCTCTCTATATGGCTTTCATAGATTATGAAAAGGCATTCGATTCAGTAGAGATATCAGCAGTCATAGAGGCATTGCGTAATCAAGGAGTGGAGGAGGCATACGTGAATATCTTGGCAAATATCTACAAGGATTCCACAGCTACCTTGGTTCTCCACAAGAAAAGTAGAAAGATACCTATCAAGAAAGGGGTCAGGCAAGGAGACACAATCTCTCCAATGCTATTCACTGCATGCTTAGAAGAAGTATTCAAGCTCTTAGACTGGGAAGGATTAGGAGTGAGGATCGATGGCGAATATCTCAGCAACCTTCGGTTTGCAGATGACATTGTCCTATTGAGCAACAATGGAGAGGAATTACAACAAATGATTGAGGACCTTCATCGAGAAAGTGCAAGAATTGGGTTGAAGATGAATATGCAGAAGACAAAGATAATGTTCAATGGCCTGGCAAGGGAACAAGAATTCAGGATCGCCCGTCAGCCTCTAGAATCTGTAAAGGAATATGTTTATCTAGGTCAATTACTCACAGGGGACCCTGATCATGAGAAAGAAAATTACAGAAGAATAAAATTGGGTTGGAGTGCATACGGCAGGCATTGCCAAATCCTGACTGGGAGCTTACCACTGTCGTTGAAAAGAAAAGTGTACAATCATTGCATTCTACCGGTGCTAACATACGGGGCAGAAACTTGGAGGTTACCAAAGAAGCTCGAGAACAAGTTAAGGACCGCACAAAGAGCAATGGAACGAAAAATCTTAGGAGTAACGTTAAGAGACAGGAAGAGAGCGGTGTGGATCAGAGAACAAACGGGGGTAGACGATATTCTAGTTGACATTAAGCGGAAGAAATGGAGCTGGGCAGGCCATGTAATACGTAGGATGGATAACCGGTGGACCATTAGGGGGACAGAATGGATACCAAGAGAAGGGAAGCGCAGTCGAGGACGGCAGAAAGTCAGGTGGGATGATGAGGTTAGGAAATTCGCAGGCGCAAGTTGGAATACGCTAGCGCAAGACAGGGGTAATTGGAGATCGCAGGGAGAGGCCTTCGTCCTGCAGTGGACATAAATATAGGCTGATGATGATGATGATGATGATGATGATGTGTTTGAACCGGGCCCCGTAGTTAAGGCCGCCTTGGGTATCCGTGTCCCTAGAGTGAAGTGTCGAGATCGATGAGATGGATTCGGTCTCGTCGTCCCCGGTGTTCATGTTCAGGTGTTCGTCCTCGTCCGACTCGATCACCGAGCTACGGCGGGCCTTCTTCTGGCAAGGGGTCTTGCCTTGTTCCAACGATTGCGGCGACGGTGGTGGCGGTGGCATGACCGGCGTCCCCAGCGGGGTGAACGATGCCGTCTGCTGCGCCGTTCCCACACTCCATGGCGTATCTGATTGGTTTCCGTGCTGTTGCGAAGTGAATCTTGCAATCAGCTCCTTCTGCTGTTTCATAGTCTCCTGTTGTTGCTTCACCGTCTCTTGCAACAGCTTAATCGTGCTCTCGAGCTGCATCATTTTGGATGCCAGCGAGTTGTTCTGCGGCTTTCTCGCCGGCGTGCGCGAGCGCTGGCGCTCCTTCGCGTCTTTTTCGCCCTTGGCTCCGCCTCTGGCGATATCTGACCACAACTTCCGGCCGTCACGTGAGCGACTGCGCCGCCTATCGCGACTCTCCGAGCGTCCGCGGCTTGGGGACCGCCCTCGGCTCTTGCTGCGGCTCTTGCGCCGCCCCTCTTGTTTGCTCGGGGAGAGGTCGGGGAATTCGTCTTTTCTAGAAAATCTGGCCTTGCTCTGGCCAGACTTTCCCTCCTTTTCCGCCGCCATCTTGCGCTCGTGTTCGCGCTTCCGAAGCAAGAATGGCGTCTTGAACTTGTTCGCACAGTTTCCCGTGCCGGTGGGATGCGAGCCTCCGCACAGTTTGCAGCGAGGTTTGCAATTCTGCTCGTGATTTTCGCCGGGGTTTGCCTTCCCGCAGGCGAAGCAAACCACCACATTCGGTCGGGGGCACACGTCTCTCCGGTGGCCGACCTGCCCGCATGTTCTGCACACTTCTTTGTGTTGGCGGTATAGCCGACACCTTATTAGCGCGCCGCAGTATTTAACGTAGGACGGGACTTTGTCCCCCTTAAAGAGCACGATCACTGCGTGCGAGTTTCCGATCCGGTGCGCTTCGAGCGCCGTACCGTTGTAGATATTTACAACTTTCGCTCGGATCATTTCAGGCGTTTCGCTGAGCGGGATGCCTCTGATTACGCCCTTCACCGTATTTTCGGGTGCCGCCGCGTAAGCGCACACTTCGTATGCTTGATTTCCAATCATGAGTGCATGGATGGCCGCGTAGCGGCTGACTCTCTCGCCTTCCGGCGTGCTGATCACGATAATGTTTTGTGCAACGTTTGGACAGATCGTGTCCCTCTGTATGTCTTCGAGACTTATTCTCGCCGCACCCGCAATCGCCTGCACGAGCTCCGGCATCATAATCTTGCCCACCAGCAGTCCCCCGCGGGGCCTGACTATCACCTTGCATTCGTCACGTGGCACGTGAGGCATGCGTGCCGTCTTCGCGAAGTTCGCGTTGACTTTCTTGATAATCTGGGCCCGGGTTGGCTGGGCTGCCTTCTTACCGGGCTGGGGTGCCGAAACTTGCTGCGGACTCTCGGCGTTGTTCAGAGTGGCCTTCTTGCCTCGCTGAGTGGCGACCACCCAACCGGCGATGTTTTCTGGGGTCTCGTCGATCGGCGTTCCGGGGACGGCAACCACCATGCGTCCCGAGCTGCGGTCCAAAATGGGCTGCTGGTCCCGGGCCGGACTCGTATCCATGGCTGAGTGACCCGACGCCGACATTTCGCACGAAGCGGGGCCACCGGCGCGGTCCGATGCGGCCGAAGCCGTCGCTAAGCCTAGCTGGCCGGTTAGGCCCAGCTGGCTCGCCACTTTGTCCGGCGCAAAACAGGCGTAAAATCCGCAAAAATGGGCAGACTCACCAAAATTTGGGCTCTACGTGCTCCGGGTGTCAAGCCGAAACCGATCGTACCGTTTTGGACGGGCTGGGGTCGAATGGTCCTCCCAAAATTGGCCTCATCGACGGAGCCGACGCGAAGTACGTCCGCTCGCTCCGAACGCTCCGCAGCGTCCCCCTCTGTACTAGAATGCAGCCACAGATATGTTTCTTTCGTTATTTAGGAATTTATTGTAGAGTCTAGCCCCATGGCCACGTAATATTTTGTATCTTTGCTTTCTTTTTTGTGTGTTTACTTTTCAATTATTTACTATTGATTCTTGCTGCTGTTGTAGCTTTAATTCTAACACTTAATTTCCCCTTTCAATAACACTTACTCCATAGCAGTCCTGAAAATGTATTTTGATTATAAGGCCCATTTATTGGCGAATAGTCGATATTTCGCACGAGCTACATGTTCCATCGGCAACACCAGCTCTCATTATGTCAAGTATATACTGTGAAAAACGCAGGGAAGATTCAATTGCAGTAATGACTGAATGAGAGCACATCATCACTGGTACACCGGTGTCATCAAGAAGAGATCATAATGCAAACATTAATTCACGAATGCAACCTCGCTTGTCAGCGAATGTAAGCGTGTAAAACGCATTGACGATTCCACGCGTCAACTTGTCTCTACGTCTTGCGTTTCTCATTTTGCTAAGGAAGGACAGCGCGCACCCACAGTCACGGCAGATAGAAGCTCGGTGCACCTATTTTAAGCTATTGTTGTCTTCACGTACACATGCGCTGTCACAACGTCCCCACTTCCCAATATGCACTCTGCCACATGGCACTGCCAAGTATACAAAACACCCATACAACAATCAGCCCGCTAAAAGTTCACAGGTCTCTTATGTTATCTCTAAGACGACTTAAAGACCAAAGCCCAAGTGCCGATACGAGAAAGGCGGACACATGACGTACACATCCCCCTTAATTCGCTTAGTCATCCTCTTAATTCGATTAGTCTAATGCGCTTAGTCAACCTCCTAAATCGCTCAGTCATCAATCTAAATTCTATTGCCCCTTCAATATATATATATATATATATATATATATATATATATATATATATATATATATATAATGTATGTTGGAAATTACTATTACAATAATTGAGAAAGCCTGGAGATGGGTCTATTAGCTGTATTTATATAGAAGAGATATAGACCTACTTATGAATCACACATGATGAACCATGGGGGCCCGATACACTATTTGAATTTGCACTTATTTCTTGCAACTATTAACATCTCTAGATGGACGGATGGATGGAAAAACTCTACTGAATGGTCCTGCGGCCTACGGGGCGCAAGGCCCCATAGAGCGGGTTACTTCCACGTTGGGACCGAGAGTTTTTTAACTCCCTAGATGATAGAGGAACAAAAGGCAATTAGTGCCTCACATAGGTGCCTGATCCCGCCTAGCAGCGGCAGTACAGCGCACATAAAAATGCACATTTGATGCAAACATTTTTAATAATTAAACAAAGAATTGTGCTTGGTTTTGAGCCTACAGCATAAATGCATCGCTAGTTAAGGTAATTGTATTGTCGAGATTATCGGCAACGAAGTACAGCCAGCACAAATTACTTGCAATATATAGACACGCTCATAACACTGTAGAGTGCTTGCATACGTAATTTATTGCGAAAGCCCCAATTACCCATCTATTTTGAATTTCTGCACATCGACCATTACCTTGTTCTTACAGTCACCAAACATAACGAAGCTGCCTCCTCTAGTTCAGTGATAACACCAGGCGAACCTAATGTATAACGCATTAAAAGGAAAAACAAGAAAAAAAGATGAGGGTTCAGTAATTATTCGTAACGCTTCTCAATAAGCCCGAAACGTTAAATCTACTTGACACATAGCACTTAAAATGCTGCCTATTCCTTCAGAGCATAAAATACTTGGAAACCTAGCTAACAACAGCAGCGTGTTACTTTCTGATACTTGCTTACAATTTTTAAGCTGTATTTGAACAACACGCATTTACCATCGCACATAAACTTAGCCTATTGTTCCTTCTATGTTCGCAATATTTGACCTCAATCAATTGTAGTAGTAATTATGCCAGCGCAGCCCTCTAAGCTTTATGCCGCTCGTAAAACAGACTAATAACGCCTTGCACCACTTGCATACGTGTTCTAATAGAAAATGCGCACTTAACCCAACCATTTGGAACATGGCCTACACATTACCCATGCCATGTCCCTAATTTTACTCAGATATAAACCAGATGCCTTGTTTAGCTCGTACGGTGCACGAAAACACATGGAAAAATGGGGGTTTACTATTTATATGCATGCAACACTCACATTTAAAGCAGGAAAGTGATAGTTTCGCAACGCATTGCGCTTAGAATTTTCACGGAGTTTCAACCGAATCTCATGCTGTTGTTTTAGAAGTCTGGGAAACACTCTCATTAGCGGCAGTATGACACCTAACTATCTACAAAGGCTGTAATGAACCTACACAAAATAAAAATTTTGTCACTCAGAACATGGTTTCGTACTTCGAATAAATAAATACACCGTGCCCCACATAGTTTACCGAGGTAAAACACCTAAATGCCGTGTATAACGCATAAAAATTGGCTGAAATTGACTATTCAGTAACTGTTTTCAGAGCACGTAAGCAACCTACACAGTGCAAGTTCTCAGTGCAGGTCCCCAAAAAGTGGCCCGCATTTCATCAAAATATGAAATATCTGCTGTTTTTTTTTTCTTCTACCGGGACACAAGTAATAGTGTAGCTCTTCTTTAGAAACACCCTGAAAATGAAATCGACAAGGTCAGAAGTGACCCATACCTTTAGAAAAAAATTCACGAGCCCTTCCCCTGTCAAGAAAATGGGGTTGAGCGAAGATTGTTCGTGTGTGTATGTGACCTCCGTCAGGGTAACGTGAATTTCACGGCATGCCACGGTATTACACCATAAACGTTTATTAAATGTATGCATCGAGGGAAGGAAATGTACAACGCAACGGAAGCAAAAGTTGCACGAAAGGGAAACAAAGTAGAAGGAAAGGCAACGAAAAGTGCCACGAAAGGGGACGAAAAGTAGCAGGAAAGGGAAGGGAAATTAGTAGGTCAAATGCACACACCCCTATCTTTTGCTTAGCTCCATTTTCTCGACAGGCGAAGGGCTGGTGATTTTTCTTTCTTTCTCTGTCTCTTTCTTCCTCTCTCTCTCTTTCTTTCTTGCTCTCTTTTTAGTCTCCTTCTCTATCTCTTTCTCTTTTTGTTTTGTCCCTGGTATGTGCCATTGAGCTTGGACCCTGTCTGTACTATCGCCAGGATCGCCCTACTTTTCAGCGTGACACCACCACCACCACCGCCGAAACTTGTGAGCCTATAAAGCTTCGCTCAAAAATCAAGTCAGCGTTCTATTGGTATTGAAATGACTTCGACCGCGGTCATTTTCACGAAGGATAAGTCGTCATTGCGCAATCAAATTCGACATTTATACCTGTTAGAGGTTTGATTAAATTTTTGATGGTGATAAGATACGAATACTGCAACGATATGAAGGGTATCTCTAGACAGATTAAATAGTTCCAGCTAGCGCTGCTCCAGCACTTGATAATCGAACGATTTCATGCCTTAAGGCACGCCAGTCGTTGGGCGTGCATGATTATAATACTTTATCTGGACTTGCCCCTCACCCGCAGGTTAAATAAAGCAAGCTGATAGTGATCATTCTCAAATACGGATATAACGGTGCCAAAAAACTGGGCATAATGCAAGTAGCACAAGCTGACATTTGTTTGGGCGGGAACTGCCTTCTTGGCAACGCGGCCTTTTCCGCAACGCGAACGTGCATGGCGAACCCCGCGCGTCGTCTGATACAGCGCGTCCCGAGGAGGCACAAAAGACAATCCTCGCTGCTGAAGCAGGGTATGCGTAGTAAAGAAAAGTATTACCTACGTGGTCACTCTACTAAGAAAGAACATTTAGCTTCAGCTGTTTTGCTGGACTTTCCAGCGTGCAGCCGGAAGTGCCCGCTTTCGAATGTGTGTGTGTGTGTGGGGGGGGGGGGGGGCAAATGGCATACGTTGCCCCCCCCCCACTTTTGACAGTGGGGGAGATCTGCCCCCCCCCCCCCCCCGTTCCCTTGGTAAGTACGCCTATGGAAGTTAATTGTGAAGAATCGCAAGCGGCCATGGGGGGGGGGGGGGGGGGGCGACAACGGCGGGCTGCGGGCATACCGTGAGTGACGTCGTTTTCTCCATTGCAGCCGAACGTGTGTGCAAACTAATTAAAAAACACAAAGACGTAACCAGTAATTGAGAAATGCCTTAATGTACCGTCGGTATAACCCAGTGATAAACACCGATGCCGCATGCTTCAGCTTCGCTGGTTAACCATCTGTACGGAGTGCTTGGGCGGTGATTTTTTAATTGACTGAACGAAGCGCAATACTGGAAGCTTCTGAGTAATCTAACCTAACCATTCGGCTGTCGCAACCATGACGGATTCGTTCACCCCACTGCGACAAACGGAGGAAGTGACCAGCGGTTTCATAGGACGAGTTCGTCGCCCATGCAGCATCGAGTGGCCCTTGGTAATGACAGTTGTTGCATTAGGCAAGCGATCGTCTGTGTCCGCCGTCTTGCTGCGGTTGATGGCTGCAGGCATAGGCACCGGGTCGTTGTCGACAGCTGCTGCCACATCGCCGTACGCGTGTCCTGATGATGGCTGCTGCACCATTGGCGGCCGGGCAACGTCCGTCACTATCCATTCGTCAGCTACCAGCTCCCTCGACTGTAGTGATTGACCGACGACGTGCATAGCCACCAGCAGCCCGACGAGTACCAGCAGTGCCAACACGAAGGCCAGGCCACGACTGTGGCACGTCTCGACTGACGGCTGAGTAGAGGTGTTGGCGTTCAGGGGTTGCGAAGACGCCGCAATTACGGCAGCATCGTAATCACCCCGTGTTCCCAGGGAAAGCACGTCGTCGCGCTCGCCGTTCGATGGCGCAAGTGGTGGCATGCCTTGGTGCAGAAGTGCGGCAGCCGAGAAAGGCGCCAGCAGAGACTGGAGCTCGGTGACGCCGGTGGAAGACACCGAGGTGAGCGGTAACCAGTAGTGGAGGGACATGGCCGGGGCCGAGGTGCTGCCCCGGGGATGCTGCGTCACTGCGCCGCGGAAGATGAGCATGTCTCTCGCGGCTCGTTACCAGTGTCGTAAAGTGGGCGACACGATGAGTGCCGCGGCTACACGTTGACACTTCTGGCAAACGTCACTAGGGTCGAGCGGCAGTCTCAAGCCTTGCACTGGTCGAACTGGACGCATGGAAATGCAGACTTATTCTTCGTCTTCGTTCACGTGTTGTCTAATCAAGAACACAGTGATTACCTTGCTGAATTTCTAGAATTATGATTTATTCCTATTATTTCACTTCTATATGACGAAATTGCTTTATCTCAAAATTAAGAATTAACATTAAGTTTTCGTTAAATTTTCAATAAACATAGTTGAAACCGCCTGCTTCTTGGCCAATCCCCCGTAGTGGGTATGCGCCAAACTTTAGGTAACAAGACAAGACACAGTGGACGCATTGGCGGCCCGGCCCTACTACATATATCCTGCTAGCCGTCGCATTTCGGGAAAAGATTAGAAAGAAAAAGCTCTTACTATTGATTTCCCAAGGCTTGACAGCTCTAGGTAACAGTACTGAAGACGCGTATCGGCACCTTATACATCCTGCTGATCATGATGATGATTTGTAGGGTTTATTGGCGCAAGGCCCAGATGTGGCCAAAGAGCTCCAAGTCGATGATCCGTGCTTCTCAATGATATATGAGTGGTAATTGCGGGGAGCATATGAAACACGGCAGTATGGAGGCCTAAAAACATTCGCTGAAAAGTGTAAAATATACATGTGGTGCAATGTGGCTGTAAAAGGGCCTCAAATTTATTCGCTCTAAAGTGCGTAAAATACAAATATATACATATTAAGAAATAACAGTGATTGATCGTGTCTGCGATGACAATGGATGTTTCACGAGATAGGGATGATCAGTAAAATATGTAGTGACTGTAGCACTAGTGCCTCAGCAAAGGCCTTGAAAGCAAGGGCTGGCAGGCACGTGCTCTAGAAAATGGTTTCATTGCAGCTACGACCTGCACGTGGAGGCTGTGCTACAAGTATCCTGGCCAAATTACATTTGAGGTGTAAGTTTCAGTTAAAAAGTTTAATGCTGTTTGAAAAGTAAACGGTGGTTCATTGCTCAGAAAGAATGCTCGGTGTAACAGCATGTGTAGGAGATAAGCGGAGGGGAAGTACTTTTTCCTTTCTGCCTGTATTTGAGCGCATTGGATAAGAACATGAATAACTGTAAGCCTGTTGCCACATTTGGTACATGTCGGAGGTTCGCTTCCCGCCAAAAGGTAGGAGTGAGTGGCGTAAGTATGTCCTATTCTTAATCTACAAAGAAGCACTTTCTTATGTCTTGCTGTTCTTTCAATACATCATGCTGACTACCGACAAAGGACGATAGCATAAAACCAATCAGTAGCCCTTCCCTTATCGAGGAAATGGGGCTAAGCAAAGCTTATGTGTTTCTTCGGTGTTCATCCAAACGAATTCTACAGACGAGTACCATGTTGGGCTCTAACCATAACAGGTCACACGCACTGCAGCTGACTCCGAAGTTCGGGTGGAGAAAATCGCGTTGAATGAATGTATGTTGTTTAGTGGCGCAAGGGCCAGGTTTGGCCAAAGAGCGCCATGCCAGTGTTTTAGTAAGTTTACAATTCTGAAAAGTAGATGAGACGTGGCTGTAAAGAGGCCTAAAAATAGTCGCTGTAAAGTGCGTAAAATCTACATGTAATAAGATTGTGGCAATGACTAATGATGTGTACTATGCACATGAAGAATGCATTGCGAAAGAATGACACGATATTTAAAATATTTAAGATGCAGTAATTGGCAAGAAGCACTACTGCCTAAACAGAGCCCTTGAACCACAAGTGCCTGCAGGCATGTGCTACAAAAGAAAACTACTATCACAGCGGCATCCTCTAGGAAGAGGATGCGCTACGAACTTGTTGGGCTAATAACATGCAGGACCACATTGTTGAAGAAATCGACCACTGCTTTGGCATTAAAAAGCGGTTCTTCACGAAGAAACATAATGGGATGAAGTGGGACATGCTTCGGTACGCTTGTGGAAAAGATTTTTTTCCCTCTGTTTCAGCTTCCCGACACTCTAGGAGGACGTGGAGGACGGTCCGCCTCTCACTACATCTACCACAGGTTGGTGGTTCGTCGCCAGTCAGCAAAAAACTGTGGGTTCCATATGTACTCGTATGTCGTATTCTGAGACGACAGAATGGGACATCAGTTCTTCGTGTTTTCGTAACGGAGGGCCAGAAACCTAACTGGTTTAATCAAGTCAAGCTTATTATTTGTTTCAGCGTCTCACAAGCGCTGCCATTGGCCTCGCAGTTTCCGTCGCGAAAAAGGCTTCAGATCTGTGGAAGGGATAGCAGCGGCAAGATTAATAGCTTGCGATGTAGTTGATGTGGCCAAGCGTACCCTTGTTGGGCTCCATGGTGGGTGGCTGGCGTTGCTGCCGAAAAATCCATATATACCTATGGCAAGTTCATTCCCTCCAATCCGTGATCGCCGTCTGAAAGGAGGGCGCACCGATGAAATCTTCCAGTTTTTTGGTCACCAAAGAGAAACTTTTCCCCGATTCCACGTAATCCACTCAGAAAAAACAGACAAATCAGTACGAACAATCTCACCCTTTCTTGTGTCAAAGACTTTGACCGATATTTTTGGACCAGGCTATAAAGCATCCAGGATGGCAAGCGGGGATCTCCTCTTGGAGCTCCGTGATCTGTAACAATATGAGAAACTGCCTAACCTAGTGTCATTTGGAGAAGCTCAAGTAACAGTAACCCCGCACCGTACCATGAATACCACCCGTGGCGTTCTATCAGATGATGATCTGTTGCAGCTGAGAGAGGCTGAACTCCTAGAGGGTTTCAGTGAGCAGAATGTAATCAATGTTAAGCGAATCAAGATGAGGCGCGAAGGTTAGAAAATCCAGACCAAGCACTTGATACTTACTTTTAACTCAAGTGTTCTGCCAGAATCCGTCGAGGCCGGATACATCAAACTTCGTGTTAGGCCATACGTGCCAAATCCTCTCCGATGCTTCAAATGCCAGCGGTTCGGCTACAGTTCACAGAACTGCCGAGGCCGCCAAACTTGCGCGAAATGCAGTGGTAATGAACACTCCCCCGAGTCTTGTGAAAGCTCTCTACATTGTGTTAACTGTGATGGGGAGCACGCCGCCTACTCGCGGTCGTGCTCATCCCGGAGAAAAGAAAAGGAAATAGTAACTATTAAAGTAAAAGAAAACTTAACTTTCAAGGAGGCACGCAGGCGGGTATCGTACCTGCCGAAAACCAGCTTTGCCGAAGTGGTGCGTCAGGGAGCAGCGCCACAACGGCTTCGGGCGGCTGTCTGGCACACGCGTAGTGAGCTGGCGGTGACGCCATCCGCCCCCTCGGCGGCTGCAGCTAGCGTTGCTCCGCCATCTCAGAACAAGGTGTCATCGACCTCCGGGCTGGTGGCCTCCAAGGTCTTGTCCCTCGACACGAGGCCTTCACGTCAACCTAACCGCTCGCAAGAGCGCGTGTCCAGCGCCTCGCAAGATGCGATGGACACAACCGGCCAGACGGCGCCACCAGCGCCTAAGGAGCGGCGCGATTCTATCGACCGCTCCAAAAAAGAAAAATCTCGTGTCACGGCGCCTGGAAAAGGCCCGTGAGCCAACATTGCACTCTTGAACATACAGCATAAAACACTATTCAAATGGACACACAAATCCTACAATGGAATGCGAGAGGACTTCTCCATAATCTCGACGATATCAGAGAACTCCTCCATAAATATAAGCCAAAAGTGCTGTGTGTTCAGGAAACGCATTTAAAACCCCAACAAACAAACTTCCTCAGACAATATGCTATCTTCCGGAGGGACCGTGACGACGCTGTCACCCCGTCCGGTGGAGTAGCAATAGTAGTAGATAAGTCTGTTGCTTGTCAGAACCTTTCTCTTCAGACGTCCCTAGAGGCGGTATCTGTGCGAGCAATTCTCTTTAAAAAATTAGTAACAATCTGTTGCATTTACATACCGCCTCATCACCAACTTAGCAAAACAGAGTTCTAAAAGCTGACTGACCAGCTCCCGGAGCCCTATATTATAACCGGTGATTTTAACGCTCACACAACTTTGTGGGGAGACTCCCGGTGTGATGCCAGGAGTCGACTTATTGAAAACTTTTTGGTAACATCTGGTGCGTGCCTCTTTATAAAAAAGAGCCCACGTATTATAAAATCCACAATACATATTCTCTGGCATAACATCTTACACACAAGAGTCTAAAGTATGGAATGGCCTTAGAAGGCTAAAGGAGCAGGAAACCCATCAATTACCACTTATCAATGAAAAAGGAACGGCTTGGAGGACCAGGCGAATGCTCTCGGTGAACACTATGAGCGTGTGTCTAGATCGACCCAGTACTCCGAATCATTTCTTAAACAGATAGCTGAACGCAAGGCACTCGACCGCAAGTGCACAAAGAACAACGCTTATAACCTTCCTTTTAGTATCGCAGAGTTAAAAGCTTCTTTGAACATGTGTAAAAGCTCTGCCACGGGGGCCGACAGAATCATGTATGACATGATTAAAAACCTCCACACAGACACATTAAGGACGCTCCTAGTACTTTTTAATAAACTTTTTACTGCAGGGTACCTTCCAGCTGCATGGAAAGAAGCTGTTGTTATTCCAGTTCTGAAGCAGGGTAAAGATCCCTCCTCTGTAACAAGCTACCGCCCAATTGCGCTTACGAGTTGCCTTTGTAAGCTTTTCGAAAAGATGGTTAATTGCCGTCTTCTACATTTTCTGGAATCGAACAAACTGATTGATGCGTGCCAGTGTGGCTTTAGGGAAGGCCGGTCGACGACTGACCATCTCGTACGCATTGAGGGCATTATTCGTGATGCCTTCATTCATAAACAATTCCTTCTATCGGTATTCCTCCATATGGAAAAAGCATACGATACTACCTGGTGTTACGGAATATTAAGAGACCTTTCCGAAATGGGAATCCGTGGACACATGTTTAGCTTAATTGAAAGCTACCTTTCTAACCGGACATTCCGTGTTAGAATTGGAAACATTTTGTCTAGGCAATTTGTGCAGGAAACTGGAGTGCCTCAGGGTGGCGTCCTTAGTTGCACGCTTTTTATTGTCAAAATGAGTTCATTGCGCTCCTGTATTCCGTGAAGTTTATTTTATTGTGCATGTGTTGATGACGTGCAGATAGGATTCAAGTCATGTAACCTGTCCATCTGTGAGCGACAAGTTCAGCTAGGCCTGAACAAACTGTCTAAGTGGGCTAATGAGAATGGATTTGAGCTCAATCCGCAAAATAGATCCTGTTACCTGTTTACACGAAAAAGATGCTTGGTCCCAGAGCCCATTATTGAACTCCATGGAGAACGCGCTCCTGTGAATGCAGAGCACAAATTCTTAGGCATCATACTAGATTCAAAGCTTACCTTTATTTCTCACATAAAGCACATTAAAGGTAAATGCCTAAGAACGCTAAATATACTTAAAATCCTGTCGCACACAACGTGGGGTACTGACAGGAAGTGCCACATGACTCTGCACAAAAGCCTTATATGGTCGCGTTTAGACTACGGTGCTATAGTCTACCAATCCGCTTCACCCAGCGCCCTGAAGATGCTAGATCCTGTGCACCATCTAGGTATCCGCCTCGCGACCGGTGCCTTCAGAACAAGTCTCATACAGAGCCTGTATGTAGAATCAGATGTCTGGTCTCTTGATCTGCAGAGAACATACTCTAGTTTCTTATACTTTCTGAAAGTAAGCTCCAACTGTGAACATCCATGCTATTCAACGATAAACGATACAACATCTAGTATACTTTTTCGCAACCGACCTTCAGTGAGACAGCCCTTTTCACTGCATGTAAGGAAACTGAGTGAGGACATGGGTATTCCGCTCCTACACATGAAATAATGGCTCCAGCAAAGCCGCTTTCGCCATGGCTGTGGCAGGAGATAGTGTGTGACTTATCATTTGAGGAAATCACGAAACACGCTTCAGAAGTACACATTCGTATGCACTTCCTTGAGCTCCAGTGGAAGTACTCTTGTCCACAATTCTACACAGACGCATCGAAGTCACACTCTGGCGTATCATGTGCAGCTGCTGGTCCGTCATTTTCAGAATCCGACGTCCTGCACCCGGAAACCAGCATCTTCACTGCAGAAGCTTATGCAGTGATGGCGGCTGTGAAATATATTAGATAAACAAATCTTACAAAAGCCATTATATTCACACACTCCTTAAGTGTAGTGAAAACTTTAAAATCAATACACAAACATAAAAATGCTATAATCAACGACCTTTATGCACTGCTATGCAGAACCTTCATGTCAAACCAACATGTATTATGCTGGGTGCCTGGGCACAGAGGCATCGAAGGGAATGTACTAGTTGATTAAATGGCTAAAGCCATGGTAACGAAAGCTAGCAGTTTCTCCATAGCAGCCCCGCCACAGACCTAAAGCCATTCCTTCGTAAAAAACTCAGGAGCCATTGGCAACACTTGTGGGATGCCGAAACCTTGAATAAGCTGCACGCAATCAAACCCCAATTAGGGAATTGGTCGCCACTATCAAAGTCACGACGATGTGATGTGCTCTTTTGCCGACTGAGAATAGGGCACACCTATGGAACCCATTCTTATCTTTTAACTGGTGCTGAACCTCCCAGCTGTGGTAGATGTGGCGAGAGGCTGACAGTCCTCCACTACCTGGTGGAATGTCGGGAAGGTGAACGTTAACGGAAAAAGCATTTCCTCAAGCTTACCAGCAGCGTATCCCCCTCCATCCCGCACTGTTTCTTGGTGCAAAACCATTCCTCGGGTCTAAAGCCGTGCTCAATTTTTCAAACGATGTGCTGTTGCAGGTTATCAGCCCAAGGAATTCGTAGCACGCCCTCTCTATAGAGGGTGCAGCTGCGATAGTAGTGCTGTAAGGCACAGGCCTCTGGGCCCCTGCGCTCAAGGGCTCTGGTGAGGCAGCTGTGCCATTATTCCCTTGCCACATTTTGCGTTATCGAAACACAGAATATGTTCTATGATCATAGCCAATATCACTTGTCATTCTCATTATTTTAGTGTCTATATATTTTACGTGATTTACAGCGTATGTTGTAGGCCTCTATAGAGCCCTTGTGCAATCACCATCTGCCATTTACCACTTTATAGACTGCTTCATACTATTTTTCTTGGCGCTCTTTGGTCATCCCTGACCCTTGCGCCAATAAAATCCATGTATCATCATTATCATCATCATCATCCGGGTGCAGTACACCGGATTCCGAGAAGGATGGCCCGACGGCTGCATAAGATACCCCGGCATGTGACTTGAAGCGTCTGTGTAAAACTCCGTGCACAAGTACTTGGACCGGAGTTCTAGAAAATGCATTGAAATAAGGGCCTCTAGTGCGTGTCTAGTAACCTATACAAATGCTATGTTACACTTTGTGAGCTGCCACAGAGTGTGGCAGCTGCCACGGAGGTAACAGTTTCGCTGGAGCCATAGGACGATGATCAAGCAGTGGAACACCCATTTCTTCACTAAGATTCCTCACACGCAAAGAGAACGGCTTTCTCGCTGCAGGTCGATTATGGAAGAGTGTGGCAGCGGTCATATCGTTTATGGTTGAATATGAAGGATTTTCAATGTTCGCGTGTAGGCTCAGAAAATATATGAAACCGCTATATGAACGCTGCAGATGGAATGACCACTGGTTCGACTCTGCCTAGAGGCCCTGGATTGGACTTGTCCTGAAAACACCAGTCTCGAGACGGATACCCAGGTGGTGAACGGGGTCTAGGATTTTTAATGCACTTGGTGCTGCGGAATGATAACTTATAGCTCCGTAATCAGGGCGTGAGCGGACAAGACTTACACAAGTTAAGCAGACACTTTTGATCACTGCCCCATGTTATACGCGATAGAAGTTTTAAAAGGTTCATTGTCCTTAAGCATTTTGTCCTCAGATGCTTAAGATGAGGAATAAACGTGAGTTTAGAATCTGAAATGATTCCTAAAAACGTGTTCGCTGCTCACAGAGAGCGCAACTACTTTGATTGCAGTACTTGGGACAGGCGTTACGCCAATCTTGTTTGTAAAGCGTATGCAAGTGCTATTCTGGGAGTTTACTCTAAAACCATTTTCATCTGCCCATTTGGACAATCTGTTTATTCCAAGCTGAACTTCTCGTTCGCAGATGACAATATTGCATGAGTTGAAGTCTATTTGGACATCGTCGGCATAAACGGAATAAAACATTGAGCGTAGGCATCGAGCATGTAGGCAATTCATTTTTACAATAAATAGCGTGCAACTAAGCAAGCCACCCTGTGGTACCCCAGTCTCCTGGGTGAAGGGCCTAGACAAAGTCTTACCCACTCTTACGCGGAATATGCAATTAGATAGGTATCTTTGGATTGTGTTTAACAGGTTGCCACAAACACCCCTCGCCGAAAGATCTCGGAGAATGCCACAGCGCCATGCCGTAAGCTTCTTGTAGGTCAAGAAACGCTGAGAGACAGAACTGCTTATGTATAAAAGCATCTCTAATATAAGTCTCAATACGAAGGTGGTTATTGTGGACATGCGTTACCTGAAACCACATTAGAAGAGGTATAGGAGTTTGCTGCTTTAAAGCATGCAGATCAAGCGCCGGTTTATATTTCTAATAAATTGCAATTAGAGCTTGTCAATACTATTGGCCTATAACTACTGGCCAAAGATGGGTCTTTCCCTTGTTTAAGTATAGGGATGATCACACTTTTCTTCCACGAAGATGAATATAACCAGCGGCCCACATGGCATTTAAAAGAATTAATAATGTTTTTAGAATTTCAGGGTGCAGGTGCCTAATCATTTCGTACATGATACAATCGCCACCTGGCGCCCAGTTGTTGCAACAGTTAAGAGATGCCTTAAGTTCAGCAAGAGAAAATTTTTGATCGTATGCCTCGTTTCGCGCACATCTGCGTTCTAAGGGGCTGTCGCTCTGCGCGGTCTTTGAACTTGAAAAATTGTTCTGTGTAGTGTAACGCACTAGAGATTTATTCAAAATGTTCACCTAGGAAGTCAGCCTGATGTTGCAGGCTATTAGCTTGTGCGTTTACCAAGGGGAGTAATTGTGCGTGACGTCCTTTTAATGTGTTTAGTCGGTTGCACACTTTTCTCTCGTCCGCGTAAGAATTTATAATGCAAAGGTACTTCTGCCAGCTCTCTCTCTTTGCACGTCTACATGTTCTTCTACATTGACACTTTGCCTGTTTGAAATTGACGAGATTTTCGGCAGTTGGAGAGCCCCAAGCCTTGTTTTGTTTTTTACGCGCCATTCTACATTCGTCGTTACACCATGGGATGCGACGTTTTCTGGCTAGCCCGTTAGTTTGGTGGATGGATTTTGTGGCAGCTTCTGTAATGAAACTAGTCAGGTAAGCCACAGCATCGTCTATATTAAAGCCAGCTGGCAATGTCATCCTGAGATAAATACGTGATTTTACGTAAATACAGTTTGCTGATTCAACCTTATTTCATTGCGGAACATGTGGAGATCATTCAGGCTGTTTTATGACGTTTATGACTATTGGGAAGTGGTGACTTCCGTAGGGTTCCTAATAACGTTCCAATCAAGTAATGGCGTTAGTGTGCTGGATACTATGCTCAGGTGTATTGAGGAGTAGGTTTTGTGCGCAACGGTATAATACGTCGGTTTCTTCTTATTGAGTAAACATGCATCCGAGTTAAAGAGGAAATTTTCTATTAAAGCCCTTTTCCATCGCAACAGCAGTCTCCCGACACAGTGTTGTGAGCGTTTAAATCTCCGACAACTATGTATGGCTCCTGAAGTTGATGAGTTTAGTTTAGCAATTCAGTTTTATGAAGTTGATAACTGAGAGGGATGTATATAAAGCTAACAGTGACTAGTTTTCAAACAGCACCCCTGGGACAGCAACTGCCTCTAAGGGCGTACAATGTTTCAATTCCCGGCAGCCAACACCTTTATGTACAATTATAGCCCAGCGCCAGACGATGCAAGGGCATCATCGCGGTCTTTCCGAAAAATGGCTTAGTGTCTAAGAAAGTGTGTCTGTGAATTTTAGGTGTATTTCTTGAACACACAGCACTTCGGACTTAGTTTATGGATAAGTTCTTTGACATCATCTAGAGTGGCATGGGTGTTAAACATTGATTATACCTTCAGGAAGTACGAGAAAGCTAAATATGGAGTCATCGCAGAGCCGAGTATCGGGGCAAGTTCTTAACGCCCAAGGGAACTGCGAGTGCTAGCACCCTCAAGTGGTACCACAGGCATGAAATGCGTACGCGAGCGAGCCACTGTCATTCTGCCTGTGGGAACGCGAGCAGTGGCCACTTACTCGGACGAATCGATGGGTCCTGGGTAATCGCTGTATGCGGGAGTCATTCGGAGAGCCGACGTATCGGGGCAAGTTCTCAACGCCCAAGGCAAACGCGAGTGCTCGCACCCTCAAGTGGTATCACAGGCATGAAATGGCGTACGCCGAGTGAGTCACTGTCATTCTGCGTGTTGCGAACGCGAGCAGTGGCCACTTGCTCGGACGAATCGATCCGTTCTCGGTAATCGCTGTATGCGGGGGTCATCGGAGAGCCGACGTATCGGGGCAAGTTCTCAACGCCCAAGGCAAACGCGAGTGCTCGCACCCTCAAGTGGTACCACAGGCATGAAATGGCGTACGCCTGAGCGAGCCACTGTCATTCTGCATGTGGGATCGCGAGTAGTGGCCACTTACTCGGACGAATCGATGGCTCCTGGGTAATCGCTGTATGCGGGAGTCATTCGGAGAGCCGACGTATCGGGGCAAGTTCTCAACGCCCAAGGCAAACGCGAGTGCTCGCACCCTCAAGTGGTATCACAGGCATGAAATGGCGTACGCCGAGCGAGTCACTGTCATTCTGCGTGTGCGAACGCGAGCAGTGGCCACTTACTCGGACGAATCGATCCGTTCTCGGTAATCGCTGTATGCGGGAGTCATCGGAGAGCCGACGTATCGGGGCAAGTTCTCAACGCCCAAGGCAAACGCGAGTGCTCGCACCCTCAAGTGGTACCACAGGCATGAAATGGCGTACGCTGAGCGAGCCACTGTCATTCTGCATGTGGGATCGCGAGTAGTGGCCGACTTACTCGGACGAATCGATGGCTCCTGGGTAATCGCTGTATGCGGGAGTCATCGGAGAGCCGACGTATCGGGGCAAGTTCTCAACGCCCAAGGCAAACGCGAGTGCTCGCACCCTCAAGTGGTATCACAGGCATGAAATGGCGTACGCCGAGCGAGTCACTGTCATTCTGCGTGTGCGAACGCGAGCAGTGGCCACTTACTCGGACGAATCGATCCGTCCTCGGTAATCGCTGTATGCGGGAGTCATCGGAAGAGCCGACGTGTCGGGGCAAGTTCTCAACGCCCAAGGCAAACGCGAGTGCTCGCACCCTCAAGTGGTACCACAGGCATGAAATGGCGTACGCCGAGCGAGTCACTGTCATTCTGCGTGTGCGAACGCGAGTAGTGGCCACTTACTAGGACGAATCGACGCGTTCTCGGTAATCGTTGTATGCGGGAGTCATCGCAGAGCCGACGTACTCGGGGCAAGTTCTCAACGCCAAGGCAAACGCGAGTGCTCGCACCCTGAAGTGGTACCACAGGCATGAAATGGCGTACGCCGAGCGAGCCACTGTCATTCTGCGTGTGGGAACGCGAGTAGTGGCCACTTACTAGGACGAATCGATGCGTTCTCGGTAACCGTTGTGTGCGGGAGTCATCGCAGAGCCGACGTATCGGGGCAAGTTCTCAACGCCCAAGGCAAACGCGAGTGCTCGCACCCTCAAGTGGTACCACAGGCATGAAATGGCGTACGCTGAGCGAGCCACTGTCATTCTGCATGTGGGATCGCGAGTAGTGGCCACTTACTCGGACGAATCGATGGTCCTGGGTAATCGCTGTATGCGGGAGTCATCGGAGAGCCGACGTATCGGGGCAAGTTCTCAACGCCCAAGGCAAACGCGAGTGCTCGCAACCTCAAGTGGTATCACAGGCATGAAATGGCGTACGCCGAGCGAGTCACTGTCATTCTGCGTGTGCGAACGCGAGCAGTGGCCACTTACTCGGACGAATCGATCCGTTCTCGGTAATCGCTGTATGCGGGAGTCATCGGAGAGCCGACGTATCGGGGCAAGTTCTCAACGCCCAAGGCAAACGCGAGTGCTCGCACCCTCAAGTGGTACCACAGGCATGAAATGGCGTACGCCGAGCGAGCACTGTCATTCTGCATGTGCGATCGCGAGTAGTGGCCACTTACTCGGACGAATCGATGGGTCCTGGGTAATTGCTGTATGCGGGAGTCATCGGAGAGCCGACGTACCGGGGCAAGTTCTCAACGCCCAAGGCAAACGCGAGTGCTCGCACCCTGAAGTGGTACCACAGGCATGAAATGGCGTACGCCGAGCGAGCCACTGTCATTCTGCCTGTGGGAACGCGAGTAGTGGCCACTTACTCGGACGAATCGATGCGTTCTCGGTAACCGTTGTGTGCGGGAGTCATCGCAGAGCCGACGTATCTGGGCAAGTTCTTAACGCCCAAGGCAAACGCGAGTGCTCGCACCCTCAAGCGGTACCACAGGCATGAAATGGCGTACGCTGAGCGAGCCACTGTCATTCTGCATGTGGGATCGCGAGTAGTGGCCACTTACTCGGACGAATCGATGGGTCCTGGGTAATCGCTGTATGCGGGAGTCATCGGAGAGCCGACGTATCGGGGAAAGTTCTCAACGCCCGAGGCAAACGCGAGTGCTCGCACCCTCAAGTGGTACCACAGGCATGAAATGGCGTACGCTGAGCGAGCCACTGTCATGCTGCATTTGGGATCGCGAGTAGTGGCCACTTACTCGGACGAATCGATGGGTCCTGGGTAATCGCTGTATGCGGGAGTCATCGGAGAGCCGACGTATCGGGGCAAGTTCTCAACGCCCAAGGCAAACGCGAGTGCTCGCACCCTCAAGTGGTATCACAGGCATGAAATGGCGTACGCCGAGCGAGTCACTGTCATTCTGCGTGTGCGAACGCGAGCAGTGGCCACTTACTCGGACGAATCGATCCGTCCTCGGTAATCGCTGTATGCGGGAGTCATCGGAGAGCCGACGTATCGGGGCAAGTTCTCAACGCCCAAGGCAAACGCGAGTGCTCGCACCCTCAAGTGGTACCACAGGCATGAAATGGCGTACGCCGAGCGAGCCACTGTCATTCTGCCTGTGGAACGCGAGTAGTGGCCACTTACTCGGACGAATCGATGCGTTCTCGGTAACCGTTGTGTCCGGGAGTCATCGCAGAGCCGACGTATCTGGGCAAGTTCTTAACTCCCAAGGCAAATGCGAGTGCTAGCACCCTCAAGTGGTACCACAGGCATGAAATGCGTACGCCGAGCGAGCCACTGTCATTCTGCCTGTGGGAACGCGAGTAGTGGCCACTTACTCGGACGAATCGATGCGTTCTCGGTAACCGTTGTGTGCGGGAGTCATCGGAGAGCCGACGTATTTGGGCAAGTTCTTAACGCCCTAGGCAAATGTGAATGCTCGCACCTTCAAATGGTACCACAGGCATGAAATGGCGTACGCCGAGCGAGCCACTGTCAGTCTGCGTGTGGGAACGCGAGTAGTGGCCACTTACTCGCGGCAAGCTAGTAAGCTAACCATTAGGCTTCAAGTATGTTATGCAACAAGTGAGCTGTTCAAGCAACCTATTATGCTCATTCTACAGCTCTGAAAAGTATGTCTTTTGAAATGGTGACCCGACACACTTGTAAGGTGGCAAACACAGCTTGGTAGTAGTTTGACACGTTCGAGAGGCTTTATTTCAGTATGACCAGATATACATAAGCTCCAGTTGACAAAACTTTTCACCGAATCATATTTCGTAAGTCCTAAAATGCCCTATTATTATAATAGCCTGCCTACTTGTTTGTGAACAGTACATGGCAGTTTGCTACGCCCATTTTGGCAAAACTCCGAACAACCTCACTGACCATCTGAAATTGCATCCATAATACAGCAGTGACATATTATGTAATACCACAAGTGTTCTAAATATCAGACGCTGAAAGGCAATGTGGCTTACAAGAATACAAATACTAGGAAAATTTTCTCACAATTATACAAATGCAGAGTTACTAGAAATATATTTTACGTGGCATAATTATATAACTCAGTGTTGTGCTGGTGGAGGTGAAACTGTATAGTGGGAATTCTAGTATCGCTCTTGTGTAACAATGTTCACGAGAAGCAGAAATTCTACACGCAGTAGTGGCTGTTACGTAGTTGTGCCTAAAAGAAGCTGTCCACTGAAAATTCTACATGTTCTGTAGAGAAAAGCAGAAATTTATGCTCAGAAAGGCAGAGAGGTCAGCATGAGCTATACCTTGCTCTGACCTGCTACACTACACTGGGAGAAAGGGACAAGGAGGAAAAGAGCTTATGAATGATGATATAAGGAGGAGGTGCGTATAAACAAGCTCACAACGTTGTGGCATCTCTAAAGCCACGCGTTTAGCCCAGTGGCTTGTAGAAAGGCTCTAGCAGCACTTGTAATCAAAGCTGAACTGTTTGCATTAGGCCAAAGACCCAAAAGGAATTGATCTGATAGTAGCCTCTGTAGGACTGCATGTATGCCAATAGAACCTGCTTCACATTTCCAATATGACATGGCGACTAGTTTGTGTCACTCTCGACCATCACGAAGCAGTGCAAAATCGTTTATTCTACAACCTTAGCTGTAAAAAGATTATGGAACAGGAAATGTTCCAGCACGCAACACTACAATACACCTTGCATGCTAATACTGGAAATGACTTGAGCGAAAAGTGGGTCACAGCAGTTTCAGCAACCTGCTCGAAAGCAAACGTGTTGAAAAATTTTATTCAGTGCGCATTGTGTATTGGTCCACTGAAGGCAATTTCAATGTATTTCATAGAATGTAATAACTGTTACACATTTTTTAGGAGGAGAACCTGCTGCTGCAGGCATGACACCCATGTCAGCATTGGTTGGGGCTATGGCTGGTCACATGGCCACCAGAATTGCAATGAAAACGACTCAGACGGAGCAATTTATCTCCCCCCAGTAGACACCCAGCCTGTTGGTCGGCTCCTGCAGCCGACGATAACAGGAGAAGTGGAACCAGTGTACGACTATTACGGTTGGTTATTATTTCATGAAACACATTGAAACAGTTTTCTTGGTATGGAACTGGAAGGCAATCTGCTGTGAGGAAAGTGGGAGGAACCACTTCACAGTTTATTATGTTTTACGAGGCTTTGATGCTGTATACATGTCTAGCCAATTGGTACTTTCAGCCTGTTTGTTGTGCAGTGAGTAGGAGTTATATGTATCTAGAAGGAATTTAAGCTTTTTCAAAACTCTTAGCTGAATATGGTGAGAGCAATTTCTTGTGGCATTTCAATTCAGTGGTGCGAAGTGTGCTGCATGATGAGCATCATGTTGAATTTACCATTTCAGATGATCACACGAGCCCTGGCCAAATGCAGAACGACGAGCCAATGGACTACAATTATGGTGCCACCAGCAATACATGTGCACCAAATGCAGATGAAAATCCAGCTGCATTGGAGCATCTGGACAATGACTCTAACAAAGAAAATGAGCTCGACAGCCCAGCCAGAGAGCCCAGCCCAAGGCCACCCAGAGGCCGGATGGCACCCCTTGAAAGAGCACTTTCTTCCGAAAATGATGTAAGCATTGCTTTTCTCTGGGAGGAGCATAAGACACGACTGCGCCTCATGGAGGAGGAGCACAAGGACAACCTTCAAAAAGGAAATGAAGAACACAAAATCAAAATGGAAATTTTGCAAGTTCAGAAGCAAGTTGAGCTTGCCAAATTGACTGCCATGAACGAAAGAGTGTAAACTTGAACAGTGTTGTTGAAAATATGATTAAAGCTTTTATTGTGAAATAGGTCACAGAATATGAGACGATATAGTGCAGTTTTTTCTGCATGTAGATTTGTGAAAATGCTAAAAAGGCTATAGAAGGTGTGGTAAAGCAGTTACTGTGCATGTATATGGCACCTGGAATAAGACATTGCAGCATGCACTTGGCTGCATGGCACCATGAGGCTGCATGTCTGGGCAGTAGAGTTTTTAGCACATATGGTCTTTTTCCATTTCATCATGTATCTATAGTGGCATACAAATGCGGCACAACACATACACTGAACCCATGACCCAACTATTTAGTAGGGGAGTGTGAATAGTCTAAACTTTGTTTATTATTTCAAAACGTCAACTAAAACAAAATTGGAGCAAAAGCATGGCATGTTTTCACCACCTCGAGCATAGTATAGACACAAAACATGAGAACTCGCGTAGTGGAA
This sequence comes from Dermacentor silvarum, assembly GCF_013339745.2. NCBI lineage: Eukaryota > Metazoa > Arthropoda > Arachnida > Ixodida > Ixodidae > Dermacentor > Dermacentor silvarum. The sequence goes on from NC_051155.1 coordinate 72,302,772, forward strand.
CAGGCTACGTCGCTCAGGTAGCCATACATTACAGGCTATGCAGCGACCATTCGCACTGTCTAAAGAGCTCTGTGTATGCGAAGAAACTACTTGTCTGCTCTTTATGCTTCATTTGTGCTTTTAATAAACAGCGCTTCATAACGTGCTATGTAATGCCAGAAACTTCCTAATTATACTAGGATGTGAACATTGTTTTATATTGTGTTAATGCCTTTTCATTATTGGAAAACTATTCAATTTGGGGCAATTTGTATTCAGTTCGATATCAAAAATCGCTATACGCACACATCTACTATTCAGAAACACTGAGGTGGATTTGAAACAACAATGTTTACGAGAAACTCTTCTGGATTAGAAGTTGCTGTGCACGCATGCCAGGTATATTGTCTCCCACACCTTTAACAGATGGCAGGTGCTCTTGGCAGCTATTTCTTCCGGTACGTCGGCATCTGCTAGTAGGAACAGGTTGACCAATTGGCTCGGGTTCTTGTCGCAGGAGGGCCACGTTGTGCAGGGCAGCACAAGCTGTTATCATACGAGCTGCATTTTGAGGCTTGTGTTGAATCTTCATGTCTACGCAGGGGAAGCGCATGTAGCAGTGGCGCACCGACGGGGGGGGGGGGTTCGGGGGTTGTAACCCCCTCCTGAGGCCGACTTAACCCCCCTCGTTTGTTTAACCCCTTTTCTTTCCTTGCACATTTGGGTACTGCAACGAAGATACAAGACGGCAATCGTCTGCACACTCACAAAATGCGCATTTTTTTGACAATTTCCCATGGAGAAGTTGAAATTAGTGCTATTTAGATGGTCTTGGCAAACTGTCAACCCCCCCCCTGGCAGACGATCCTGGCTTACGCTACTGGCATGTAGCACACTTGTGCTACATACGCGACACAACTCGCACTGCTACATATGCGTGAAAGAATAGACTCATACCAGTACTTGCTGCACAAATTATCCATTTTAGAGTGCACCTGCGCTCTCGTTTTGACCATTCCGCACCTCGCCAACGCGTATTGGATGGATTCATAAATTTTGCCATTTCGTTTCTGGCCGCGAAGACCGCCCAGGTTCTCCTCCCAAAGTTTGATTAAAACTTCCGTCTTCTCGTCGGTCCAACTGGCCCGGTAGTTGGGGCTTTTTTTTTTCTACCACGTGCAGCACGTAAACACGCTCGCTGTGAAGAGCTGCACTCGAATGGTCTGCGCGTGACGAAAGATAAGAGTGCAAAAAATGCATTCCATCCCCACTTGACTTTCGTATGCTTCACTGGTTGCCAATCTTTCGCGCAGCTTCGTTAGCTGCGGCAATCCTTGCGTTCTCAAAGTTTCTCTACAACAAATCCAAAGGTTTGTATTCGTAAAAGTGCCGCTTGTACGTGAAAGTTACGTGTAAATGTTTTTTACGAGTTTAAACGTTTCAAATACTTTAATTATTCTGAGAAATGCGTACTCTCGGTGCCGTAGCGTGCGGCGCTACGGCGTCGAGAGTAAGCATTCCTCAGTCGAATGAGTTATGGCGAACACCTTCGGTGACGAATGGCATTAAGGTGAATTCCATTTGATTTGCACGTGTGGCACCACGCGAATGACATTAGGAAGGAAGGCATTAGGAAGATAATGGCATTAAGGCATTAGGAAGCTAATGGCGTTTTCGGTGCCCGTGTGGCACGGGTATGTGTCGTAGAGGCACTGATGTCTGTAAGAAAACACAAAAATATTTTTCATTGAACTTTACTCATACTTGTGCAATATTTATTCATCTCATAGACACGTGAGAATATGCTGGGTTCCTGGTCATATATGCATGGAGGGTAATGTGCTAGCAGAACAAATGGCCAGATCAATAGCATCACAAGCTACTAATGTTAGCGTTACTATTCCAGCCACAGATCTCAAGCCTTTTTTGTGAACGAAACTGCGAAGCCACTGGCAACGCTTGTGGGACGCCGAAACAAATAATAAGCTCTGTTTAATTAAGCCACGGTTAGGTTTGTGGCCGTACACTACGAAAACACGAAGAACAGATGTCCTGTTATGTCGTCTCAGAATAGGACACACATATGGTGTGGTCTATGTGGTGAGAGGCTGACCGTCCTCCTGGAGTGTCGGGAAGCCGAAAGACAGAAGCTATCATTTTTCTCTTGATAACGCTATTGTGTCCCACTCTATCCCTGCATGTTTCTTGGTAAAGAAGCACTTTTTAAAATTACGACATTAAACATTACTATAAAATGCTTAGCCCTTTGAGGATCGATTTTTTTGCCATATGCGACCCTCCAGGGTCGATTTTTTAAATTGCTGATTTAAATTCTTTGAAAGAACCTATTTCGAAAAGAAATGGTCGTAATTTTTTAGTGACGGTAAAGTGACGAGAAAATCCTTTGTGTTGTAAAATAAAAAAAATGTTTATTCATTAATAAGAAAATAAGCGCACTGAAAAATGGTAGTGTACACGTCCGGAAACCGAAACAAGGGAGAAGCCTTCGTCTTATCTTTAACAAGGTGCGATAGAGCTTTTGTGGTCTTCAAAAAAAAAAAAAAGGAAACGCAAAAACGGCACCATCGTTTGTGTATATACGCGCCTGCCCGGGAACAGATGTAATCGCGCCGCGGTGAGCCATAAACGATCAAGTAACAAGCAGTCACCCTTTGAGAGATTTGAAACCAGATAGCCATTAGTTTAGGGCGTGCAACAACCAGGAAATGCTAACACGTGTTCAAACGAATAAATCCCAAATTATTGCTCGCGCCCACCTTTAGGTTTTTGCCCTCGGTTGTACCCCGCGTAAGCGGACACGCACGTATCTCCATTTGCATGTAAATAAAAACGGAAGACAACCGTGAAGAGAACATTCGAAGATGCGCCATAACATGCTCGAACGCACAGGAAGCGAGAGCTGAAGCTCTCGCTTCATATAATTATATATGAAGCTCTCGCTTCATATATAATTATTCATATATGTACTTCATCACTTTGACATTATGTGCATGCCCAAATTTAACACATTTAGGCGCTAGAGAACGGACGTCGGAGAGTTTGTCTCGAACTCCATGTCGTACGACGCTGGCTGGACTTGCGAGTTTCAGCGCTCCGAAATAACACCTGAAATTTCTTTTACATTGTACACGTACTTCGCTCTACTGAGCGTCCTCCCTTTCCGAAGCGTGGATGAGCGAAAGAAGCTTTCCAGGTCCTTGAGTTTTAGGAAACCGTGCTTCAACAAAACCGAAAGACGAGGCTCCATTGTGGCCTATGCAGCTTCGCTTGCGGACAGCTTTCTTTGCACTACTCATTTTGCGCCAAGGCTGCGATGGGGACGCTGGTGGCGGGTTTTTCCGCAGCGCCGCCTGAGCAGAGTCTGAAGTCTATAGAATTTCTACGCGCCATTCTGCGCTGAGCATGCCTGCAAGAAGTTACAAAATAAATACTTCCTGCATGAAACTGCAGGCATTATGCGCACCGTCGGCCTATGCAGCAAGTCGCAGCCCGGTTTTGATTTTCTTCCCAATTATTACACCATATTACAGCACACACGCAAGAAAGGTTAACAAAGCTCGAGAACAAATTAAGGACAACGCAAAAAGCGATGGAAGGCATAACGGTAATATAACAGGAAGAGAGTGGTGCGGATCAGGGGGCTAACAAATGGAGAGAAACAACTAGAGCTAGCCAGGCCATTTAATGGGTAGGGTAGATGGACCATTAGAGTTACAGAATGGTTGCCAAGGGAAGGGAAGCACAGTAGAGGATGGCAGAAAATTAGGTGGGGTGATGCAATTAGGAAATATATCTTAATAAAACTTGCTGGGTTATTTGGTACATGTTTCATACAACGAAAAGACGCAACACACCAAGGAACAAGACAGGCGAAAGAAAAGAGCATCACTCGCAACTAACTTTATTCCGAGAAATAACCTGCCACATCGAAGTGCAAGCCTTGTGCGGGTTTGTGAAGGCGTCAATCGGGCACGCGAAGAGGATTTGCCGAGTGTGGAAGTCAGAAGTTTGGAGACAAATTCGTCTTTTGCAGGACTGCCTGCGAAGCAAGCGCTTTGACTCTGACACAGAATGGCTAGCTCATCAGAAACTCGTCCCATCAGAGGGCTGCGCAGCAGACGACGGAGTTTTGGTGGCGATGCACGTTAAACCATTTGACCAAGCCTACCAAGAAGGAAGCTGCAAAACGTGCCCGGCTAGCCAACACGCTGAAGAAAGGATCAAAGTTTTCCACGCCCCCGGGACTTCAAGTTCACGGATTGCTGGCACTGAATAGGCGTGTGTCTAACGCGGTGGAAGGTGAAGACACAGAAAGATGCCTGTTGGAAGGAGTGGAGTGTCTTGCAAAAAGTGTAGAGCGTGAACATGTGTGTTGTAAGGATCCAACTAGAGAAGGGGTTTCCTATTTTAAGCAAAACAATCTTCAGCTCCTGCAAGCCGATAAGGAGGGAGGATTTGTTATGTCTTCCAGAGCCTACAGTGAACAAGCTGCACTTGCAATAGGAAAGAACTTCAGGCCAGTGAAGATTCAGAAGAACAAGCTAAAAGCCAAGGCCACATTGCTGTGTAAGGATCTTGAACTTTTAAGACTGGCTGAAGCGGATAATGCTGCGAAACTACGTATGCTGTCGCTCTTTTTTTGCGTGAAAACACACAACCCAGAGAAGCCGTTCCGGTGTATTGTTAGTCAGGAGCGTAGCCAGGGGGGGGGGGGGGGGGTTCAACACCCCCCCCCCCCACTACCACCACCACTTACCCACCCTTTGTTCTCGTCGCTTCGCGCTGACATAATTCAAGAAACCGGTGCTACTATCACAATTTCATTCCTGGGCGCTTCCGTTTGGGTTGGTAATTTACAGCGAATCTTGTCTGCATATGGAAAAAACTGATGATGATGATTATTGGGGTTTATTGGCGCAAGGGCCAGATGTGGCCAAAGAGCGCCAATGCTATGGTAATAGGCTGCTATGGGTGGATGAATAATTAATATTAAGACATGGATAAAGGACATGGATTAAGACATGGCTGTATAGAGGCCTAAGATTCGTTGAAATGTCGGCAATTATATATGCATTAAAAGTTGATGATGGTACATGACATGTTATGAAGAAACGGTGTATTAAAAAGAGGTGATATATTAAAAGAGGTAGCACTAGTGCCTCACCAGGGCCCTTAAGCACAAGGACCTGGAGGCATGTGCCATACAGGTCACAACTATCGTAGTAGCAGCCTCCATTGAGAGGACGCGCTACGAATCACGTGGGCTTATAACGCGCAATAAGTCGACATCTTGTAAAAATTGTAACACTGATTTATAGTCAAAAATTGGTTCTTCTCCAAGAAACAAAACCGGATGAAGGGGAATGTGGCATCGGTGTGCTATAGGAAAGTGCTTATTTCGTTCAGCCTCTAGTTCCCGACACTCTACCAAAACATGGAGAACGGTCAGCCTCTCACCACACCTACCACAAAGTGGAGGTTCACCACCAGTGAGCAGGTAAGAATGAGTGCCGTACACATGTCCTATTCGCAGTCGACAAAGCACGACATCAGTTTGTCGCGATTTTGTTACCGAAGGCCAATTTCGTAGGTGCGGCTTGATTGAATGAAGTTTGTTGGAGGTTTCATGGTCCCAGATGGATTGCCAAAAGTTTCTCAGCTTATTGCGGAAGAAAGGCTTCAAGTCTGTGGGAGGGATTGCTACGGTAGAGTTGCAGGTTCTCGTAGATATGGATGTAGCAAGTTCGTCTGCAAGCGTATTGCCCATTATGCCTCTGTGCCCTGGCACCCAACATATTACGATATATTGGTTAGATGCGTACATAGTACGCAGAGATGAGTAAATGTCCTTGATTATTGGATTTTTATGTTTCCGTAGAGACACTAAAGCTCTTACTACGCTGAGAGAGTCTGTAAATATGACAGCTTTTTCAAGTTTTAATTCCTTTATGCGTTTTACAGCCGACATTAATGCGTATGCCTCCGCGGAAAAAATACTTGTTTCGGGTTGCAATACATCAGATTCTGAGAAAGATGGACCAATTGCTGCATAAAACACGCCAGCATTGGACTTTGATGCGTCAGTATAAAATTCTGGGCATTGGTATTTTAATTGAAGTTCTCGGAAGTGCATTCTGATGTGTTCCACAGGAGCGTGCTTTGTAACTTCGACAAATGACGTGTCGCATTTTATCATTTGCCACAGCCACGGCGGCAACAGCCTTGCTGGAGCCATCAGTGGGTGCAAATCTAGTGGACCATTCATATCCTCGCTCAACTCCCTCACGTGTAGTGTAAAAGGTTTTCTCATTGAAGGTCGGTTTTGAAATAGCGTGTCAGACGTGAAATCTTTAACAGTTTTATAACACGGGTGTTCAGGATTAGACTGCACTTTGAGGAGATATGTGAAGCTTATATATGTTCTTTGCAGGTGGAGTGACCACTCATTAGACTCTACGTATAAACTCTGTATAGGACTTGTCCTGAAGGCGCCTGTGGCCAGGCGAATGCCTAAATGGTGGACAGGATCTAAAATCTTCAGTGCACTTGGAGCGGCAGTGTGATACACCACAGACCCATAGTCCAGACGTGACCGTATGAAGCTCCTGTACAGGTTCATTAAGCAGCCCCTGTCACTGCCCCATGTCGTGTGCGCAAGAATTTTAAGGATGTTCATTGTTTTCAACCATTTGGCTTTCAAATACTTTATATGCGGAATGAATGTAAGTTTAAAGTCAAGCAAGACACCAAGAAATTTATGCTGTGTGTTCAGAGGTAAGCACTGGTCATGGAGCTGGATACTGGGCTCTGGGTTAAGGCCCCTCTTCCTTGCAAAGAGGATGCAGGAGCTTTTCTGTGGATTCAGCTTGAAGCCGTTCTGATCTGCCCATGTTGAGACTTTGGTCAATCCAAACTGAACGTGTCGCTCGCAGACTGCGATGTTACACGATTTAAATCCAATCTGGACATCATCAACATATACCGAATAAAACATACTTTGTGGGATAAACGAGCGTAAAGAGGTCATTTTAACAATAAAAAGGGTACAGCTAAGTACACCACCCTGAGGTACCCCGGTTTCCTGTGTAAATGGCCTAGAGAGGGCATTACCAATTCTAACTCGGAAAGTTCGGTGTGAGAGATAGCTTTCAATTACGCTAAGCATGTTGCCACGGATACCCATTCCTGATAAGTCTCTGATAATGCCATAGCGCCATGTGGTGTCATAGGCCTTTTCCATGTCGAGAAAAACTGACAAAAAATATTGTTTATGAGCAAATGAATCGCGTATGTTTGCTTCAATGCGCACAAGATGGTCGGTTGTGGACCGGCCTTCTCGAAATCCGCACTGGTAGGGATCAAGCATGTTGTTTGATTCTAGGAAATGCATAAGACGGCGATTTATCATTTTTTCGAAAAGCTTACATAAGCAGCTTGTAAGTGCTATCGGACGGTAGCTTGTTACCAGGGATGGGTCTTTACCCTGTTTCAGAACTGGGACAACGATAGCTTCCTTCCATGTCGCTGGAAGGTGTCCCGCTGCCGAAATGTGATTAAAAAGTGCGAGCAATGTTATCTGTGTGTCCGTGTGTATATTCTTGATCATGTCATACATAATCCTGTCTGCTCCCGGCGCAGAGCTTTTGCATGCGTTCAATGCTGCTTTAAGCTCGGCAATGTTGAATGGACAGTTGTATAGTTCGTTTCCTCTGCATTTGCGGTCCAGTGTCTTCCGTTCTTCTATTTCTTTGTGTTTAAGGAATGTATGTGTATAGTGCGCGGAGCTAGATACATACTGAAAATGTGTACAGAGAGCGTCTGCCTGGTCTTCCAACCTGTTTCCTTGATTATTTACCAAAGGCAGCGGATGCGGTTCCTGCCCCTTTAGCCTTCTGAGCGCATTCCCCACTTTTGTTTCTTGGGTATATGAATTTATTCCCGACAGGAACCTCTCCCAGCTTGCTCTCCTAGCCTGCCGTCGCGTGCGCCTTCCCTGTGATTTGGATTGTTTGAACTGAAGACGGTTTTCTGCAGTTGGGTATCGGCGCAGAATGCATCAGGGTTTGTTTTGCTTTTTCCGAGCTTGCCGGCAGTCCTCGTTCCACCAGGGAACTCGTCTTCCGCATGAACGACCTTTTGTTTGAGGGATGAACTTTTCTGCAGCGTCAATAATAAAAGCGGTAAAATATAATACAGCATGATCTATGCTAAAATTACTTATAAAATCTCGTGATAAGTATGTGGATTCTTTAAAACACTTCCAGTCAGCTGAGGCTAGTTTCCAGCGAGGGTCATGCGGAGGGGAGTCATGTTGTTTCAACAAGTCCAGTGCCACTGGGAAGTGGTCACTTCCAAGTGGATCTTTAAGCACAGGCCATTTTAAATCGGGGAAAAGAGAGGCAGAGCCAATTGACAGGTCTATTGATGAGTAAGAATTATGATAAAGATTATAGTATGTTGGCTCCTTCCCACTGAAGAGATATGCACCAGAGTTCAGAAGAAAGTTTTCTATAAGACGACCCCTTGGGTCACATCGGGAATCTCCCCACAACGTGTTGTGAGCGTTAAAATCGCCCACAAGTATGTAGGGTTCAGGAAGCTCATGAACAAGATTGTAAAACGCAGTTTTTCCGAGAGTATAGTGTGGGGGTATGTATATAGATCATACAGTGACCAATTTATTAAAAAGAATTGCCCGAATTGACACTGCCTCAAGGGCCGTCTGAAGGGGTACATGCTGACAAGCTACGGACTTGTCTACAACTATTGCTACACCACCTGACGACGCAAGAGCGTCGTCTCGGTCTTTCCTGAAAATGGCGTATTGCCGGAGAAAGTTGGATTGTGTAGATTTAAGGTGTGTCTCCTGAACACACAGCACCTTAGGATTAAACCTGTGTAGGATTTCTTTATCGTCATCGAGGTTGTGTAGGAGTCCTCTGACATTCCAATGTATTATTTGTGTATTCATGTTGAAAGTGTTTTGTGTGCTTTGCGTTTATGAGACTAACTTAACTTACAGAGCCCTTGTCGGGCCCTGTGATGCGGGCTTTTTCTTTTTTGGAGCGATCGCGAGATTCTCGCGGCTCCTTAGGCGCTGACGGCGCCGTCTGGGCGGTTGTTGTGTCCATCGCCTGTTGCGAGGCGCTGGACACGCGCTCTTGCGAGCGGTTCGTTTGACGGTAAGGCCTCGCCTCGAGGGACGAGGCCCTGGAGGCCACCAGCCCAGAGGTCGATGGCCCCTTGTGAGTTGGCGGAGCAGCGCTAGCTGCAGCCGCAGAGGGGGCGGATGGCGTCACTGCCGGCTCACTGTGTGTGAGCCGGACAGCCGCCGGAAGCCGTTGCGACGCTGCCCCCTGACGCGCCACTTCGGCAAAGGTGTTCTTTGGCAGGTATGATACCCGCCTTCGTGCCTCTTTGAACGAAATATTTTCTTTGACCTTTATTGTAACGATTTCTTTTTCCTTCTTCCACGACGAGCAGGACCGCGAGTAGGCGGCATGCTCGCCGTCGCAGTTCACACATTGCAGTTTGTTTTCACAGGATTCGGATGCATGTTCGTGGGCACATTTTGCACAGGTGAGGCGGCCACGACAGTTCTGCGAACTGTGGCCAAATCTTTGACACTTAAAACAACGGAGAGGATTCGGAATGTAGGGCCTGACTTTTATCTTTATGTATCCTGTCTCTATGGTCTCGGGTAGAACACTTGTACCGAATGTGAGAATAATGTGTTTCGTTTGAATCTCTTTGCCATCTCGTCTCATCTTAATTCATTTTACATTGATCACATTTTCGTCTTTCCAGCCTTCTAGAAGTTCAGCTTCGGTTAGGTCCATGAGGTCATCATCTGAGACGACACCACGAGTGGTGTTCATCGTGCGGTGCGGGGTGACTGTTATCGGTATTTCGCCAAAAGACACCAAGGCATTTAACTTTTCATGTTGTTTTTTGTCGCGGAGTTCCAGCAGGAGATCTCCACTTGCCAACTTTGTAGCCTTATAGCCTGGTCCTATGGTCTCGGCCAAACATTTCGCAACGAGGAAAGGTGATGCAACTCTTACGCTCTTGTCTGGCTTCTCACTATGAATAACGTGAAAGCGCGGAAAAATTTCTGTTTTTTGGCCAAAAAATTGAAATGCTTCGGTGCGCCCCCGTTTTTGGCGGCGATCAGGAAGTGCGGGAAAGGAACTATCCATGTATGCGGAATTTGTTTCGGCGGTGGCGCCAGCCACCCACCATGGAGCCCAACAAGGGGACGCTGCAGAATCTGTAAAGGACAGGTCCTGCAAACGCCAACTGTACGCCACCACTATAACCAAATATGGAATATCCAAGGTTGGCTACCCACACAAGGTTAACGCTCGCCGCCAGGAATGTTGGAAGTAAGTGGAAGAGAAAAGGAGACAGGAAAGATTAAAAGTGAGGGAGAAAGACGAAGATTGAAGAGAAGAACAGGAAAAGGCGACTGCCGATTTCCCCCGGGTGGGTCAGTCCGGGGGTGCCGTCTACGTGAAGCAGAGGCCAAAGAGGTGTGTTGCCTCCGCCGGGGGGCCATAAAGGTCCAAACAACCGGCATTGGCTCAACCCCCAAGATCCTCTTTTCCCCGGACACGGCTAAGCCGCGCACGGCTACACGCGGGAGGGTCCAACCCTCGTGTGCTCGGGCACGTGGTGGCGCAACTCACCAAACGCCTGCTTGCGCAGACGCCCCTGCGGGGAAAAAACTGTCACGGTGTTTGTCAAGCCTTTGACACTCTGTGAGGTTTTGGGCGAGAATGTGGCGTCCGCATTCTTAAGCAACAAATGCGCAAGAAATGATGCAACCAATTCGGCAGCCTCATTTTAGATGAAGGTGATAATGGTCGAGGCCCGTTTAGATTTAGGTGCACGTTAAAGACCCCAGGTGGTCGAAATTTCCAGTATACATTTCCGCCGCTTCCCTTCAGGTGCCGGTTAGGCCGCGCTCTTGTTTGCGATTGCGCCCCAATGGAAGACTGGTAGTTACTGTTGGGTTGTTGAATCCCAAACCAGCAATTACGGAATGCTGGTAGTTGCTGTTGTGTTGTGGAATCCCAAACCAGCAATGTACACACGAAAGGGTTGATGCCAGCAGTGAAATTTCACCGACTCGCAACAGAATGCACGAGACAGACAGCCGACAAGCATGGATTACTGCTGTGCGCAGTGCAGCGTAAGTAAACTCTTGTTGCAGTCACTGACAGTTTTCGTCGGAGTTCACGCGTCCCGAGAAATTAGTTATGTGCACTCTGCACTGAACATGATCCGAGTTCATTCTTGCATCACTAGTACACCAATCAGTTGAGATTCTGTGAGGTACAAGGCCGCTTCCTGTTTGCACCGGCGTAAGTGAAGCAGAAACGAGCTGCACGCACTACTTAAAATGCGTACACATGCCATATCTATGCTGTGCGGTGAAATATTCTGTACAATTCTGAATCTGTTGACGTAAAGGCAAATGACGGCTGCACACTCGCACACAGCGGAAGACACAGCGGCCCATGCACTTGCCGCAGGAAATGAAACCCTGTCGTATGAGGGAGCAGGGTGACGAAAGCTTCGAAAAAAAAAACCTTAAGCCCCAACCAGACGTATGCGTTGGAAAGCGTACGCACGCGCCGCATCGCGCCTGGGCGCGTACGGCGTCAGGCGCGGAGACTGTGTCGCGTGTGGACGCGTTGCGGCGTGGACCCCTACCACTGCTAGAATTTTCGGCAGCTTCCAACGCCTACGCCGGAAGCTGCCACCGCGTCGCCCGCGCGACGCTCCTCACGTGACCACAGCACGCCTATGACGTGACCACGGCGAACGAGCGCGACTTCCGGAACGACTCTTCGCGCGGCGTGCAGGCAAGCCCGGGCAAGCTGCGTGCTTTGTATAGATACATATAGATACATGTATAAATATTTAGATAGATGTTAAGTCAAAACTTAGTGTGTTTTATTGCCATCTTTAATACATTGCTTAACGTGGCCGTTAAGCGAAGGCTAGGCTGTCTTGAACATGGCAACCTAGCAACACTGCTTCGCCGCGACGAAACGCGCAGGGACGCGCAGCAACTCGTGCATCGTTTGGCTGCGCGCCCTCTCCCTCTATCGGACGCGACGTGACGTCGAGTGAGCGCGGCGCGTGCGTACGCTTTCCAACGCGTACGTCTGGTTGGGGCTTTACACGTTTTTGCGCGTGCTTAAGTTTTCTAGCGCAGACGCAGCGAACAAGCTATTGCTATGGGAGTAGGTATAGCCTGGTTACAGTGTACTTATAGCCGGCCTTGACTTGTGAAACGCACTTCGCCCCGACGAGGACGACGCCATCCACGCTTAACGAAGATTAACAATTAATGATGTCTTCTCCGATCGGGCGGGTCGTCTCAATGATGCGTTTTAGAAGACTGGTCCGTTCAGTGGCGCGATGAGAGACCGTTGCTCCAAACGCCCACTGTACCTGTCGTACTTACTGTATTTTACTGAGCTTACTTTTCACTTAATTTTTATTGCGATAGCAATTATATGGACACTCAAAAGCAGATTTCTGCCGTCGCCGTCGCCGTCGCCGTGAGGCTCCGTATGACGTCAATGGAGATGAAATCGTCGCCGATAAGTGGTTCTTGAGGGAAAGGGAAAGGTTGGCGCTATCTTCTGCAGCCCTTGAGGGAGCACGGCTCAGCGCCACGTCGCCGCGCGCCGAACGCTGTATGTGCGAGTGAAAGGGCGCGAGGGGCGCGCGCTTTCACGGGGAGTGAACGCACGGCGGAGAACAAACGCGCGTTCTGCTGCTCGCTTAAGGGCTGCAGAAGTAGGCGTCTCTTTCCTCCTTTGGGCTGTGGAAACGCGCAACCGGATCAGACGTGCTTCGTATGGGCTCTGCGTTTTTTCAGCATTTCGGCGAATATTCTCACAGTGTACTTACGAATCTTGGTGCACAGGACCGTGAACCCTTCCGGAGTGAGTGGACAGTGTCCCTTTTTGACCATTTTTGGACGTGTTCTTCAATGGACGACTTGTGCTCCGAATCGACTGGTTACGCCTATAGCCGCGTCTAGGCTTAGCTCGAGTGCGGCCGTGCGAGCTGGCCGTCGCGGGTAGGCCAACTGCATCATGGACTCGATGAACGCCCCTCTACCCATCGCAGGGTCAATTCAGCAATTAGAACGTCTCACGGATTCAACCATGACCTCTCATACGAATGAAATCACCGTGGAACATCGGAACGCCAACTCAACGCGGCCGGGAACGCGCCCGGTATCTGAGGTAGACGCGAAGTTGGATGCGGCCGGCTCGGCGTCCCTGACGGCGACGCCGCTCATGACGACGAGCCTGGAGGACAACATGGAGCATGAAGATGATCACACATCGGACTGGAGCCCGGTCAACTACCGAAGATACACGACGCGAAGACTCAAGGGCGAACTGCGATCGGAGCGGGTGAGTAGGCCTCACTTTTTCGTGCTCGTCAGGCCGCTTAATCAAATGTCTATAGAAGAGGTCCCAAAGTCAACCATTACCCGCCTCATTGGACAAACTGCTCCTACTAGCGTTGCAGCCGAACACTCGGCATTTAGGTACATACATAAAGCCAATGCAGTTAGACTTTCCATTTGGGATCAACAGCGCGAGCTCACACTAACGCCGGGAACTTCAGATGAGGCGCATAGGATTCCTGTTGAAATAGTGGATGCAACCCAACCTGCTGAAGTCACTAGCAAGGGGGTCGTGAAAATCCGACCGGAGCACACCGAGGAATACATCGCCAATCACATTCGCTGCGAATCCGCTAACATTCTGGGATTTGGAATCATGGGAAAGACACAGATGCTTCTGGTCACGTTTGATACGCCACATCCTCCTAGAAGGCTCTCCTTGGACTACGAAATTGTCCCAGTGTACGAGCACCGACCTAGGGCCCTGGCATGCTTCCGGTGTCACGGGCTGGGCCACATGGCCAAGTTCTGCCCCTCGCCGGCGGTATGTCCTCACTGCGGTCGAACGCATAAGGAAGATAGCCAATGTGAAGAGACACCATTCTGCGTTGCCTGCCAGGCAGCGGGGCATATTTCTTTGGCCCCCACCTGCCCCACTAGAGCCTGTAAAGCCGCAAGCTCACCACCTCCCAAGAAATCTCCTGCTACTGAAACAGAACGTGGAGAGCAGGAACTACCGCTAGTTAATAGTACAGGCACTCCTCTCAAGACATGGTCGCAGGTAATGACTTCGAACAGAGTGAAAAGTAACGGCAAGGGTGAAGATAAGACCGAACGCTTCGAGCAAGTCCAAGCAGTCTCGGCAGGCGCCTGGAGCAAGTTCCAACAACAAATGGAGAACTTAATACAGCAGAAATTAGATGCTATGCAAAAGCAGATCACATCTTGGATACAAGCCTCTCAAGGAAAACACGCACAAGCAGCAATCAACCCACCACAACTCGGAACAGCTACAAAGCCACTTGCTCCAGCACCCCCTAAGAAACCGTCTCTAATTCCACCAGAGCACACCTTGCAATCTAAAGCTACGTCACTGCGAAACACCGAAACGCAGTGTGCGTCTCAGAACTCCCCGGCTTCTCTCGAAAGAAAATCTCCCGTTACAGTGGACCGGGCAATGGACACCATCATGCAACTTCTCGAGAAATTGAACTCCCGTATGGAGGCAATCGAGCAAGCCATCGAACAACAAGAACAGGTTATCATGCAGCACAAAGAGGTCAACGAGCGGGAGCTTGCCCATCATAAGGCTACTTTAGACGAATACAACAGGAATTGGCGGCGATCCCGCAACCGCAGCAGGGATTAATCATGAAAACTCCCAACAATATATGTATCCAGTGGAACTGCAGGAGCATCTCTCAGAATGTCCAAGCGTTAAGGTATCAAGTTAATCAATACAAACCCTTCATCATTCTGCTTCAGGAAACTAGGGGCCCAGTTTCAATACATAATTATCAGACCTTCACGCACCCAACAATCACGCACGTTTCCGGAAGGGGCACAGACCTTGTGCCGTTGCAGAAAGGGCAGGCAGAAGTATTAGTTCACAAGTCATGTACTGCAATACTCATGGATACAACACAGGCTAGCAATCATTACAGGGAGATCGTGGCAGTCAAGCTTGCTTTACCCGGCAAAGGCAAACAGCACTCGTTGGTGGTGGCCTCGGTCTACTACCGACCACGTAGTGGCACTACATCGCCGAACGAATACGCATGGATTCCGAAGCTGTCGCACGAGGCCAGCGGCACTCAGATCATCATAGGAGGCGACTTCAATGCCAAACATGGTATCTGGGGATATTCCACCGCCGATTCAAGAGGACGCATCCTGGCTGATGAATTAGAGTCATTACCGCTTCACATTTGCAACACCATAGGGGTGCATACCCGAGCAGGGCTTCATGCGAAGAAAGCCGATACCACGCCCGATTTAACCATTGCCACCCCGAAAGTAGTAAAACGCTGGGAAACTCATCCTACCACATGGGGCAGTGATCACTACCCCATTATTTTCATCATCAATAAGAAGATTCACAAACAACGCGAACTTATTCGCACTATCAACTCGTCCCACTTCCGAGAGGGTGTCGGAGATAAATTCGAATCCATTGAAGAATTCGCTCAGCTTATGCACGACAACCTCAGTTCTGCCACTGAAGAAACACTTGGGGAAGAAGACGAGGGAGTAATAGACTCCAGGATGATTGCTCTCTGGAAGAAAGCTAACAAGCTCACACAGAAGTACAAGACCAATGGTAGAAGGTATCAGACTCTCCGTCGCATCAGAGGCATCTTCGAGCTTATCAGGCAGCATGGCGAAGACCTCAGTCGAGCGCAATGGGTCTCTACCTGCGAGCGACTAGGCAAGATCAACGGCATGAAACAGCTCTGGGGGATCCTTCGCAAAATGCTTGGCAAAGGCAGAGGACAATCCCCACTAGAAACCCTTACACTTCGACACGGCACCGACAAGCACGAAGAGCAAATCATAAAAACATTCTTCCCTCACGCAAGCACTACGCTGCCCACGCCCCTCGAAACGCCAAAGCTAGACTCTACGAACCCTGACCTAGATACCTCGTTTACGCTGGGAGAACTTCATGCCGCCATTAAACAGGGTAGAAGCGATTCTGCACCAGGTCATGATGGTATTACCTGGAAAATGTTGCGAAACTTGTCAGAAGAAACGGAAATGGCTCTCCTAGAAGCCATAAACAAGCAGTGGTCCCAAGGAATTGTTCCGGATCACATGCGCCTGTCAATAATCAATCCGATACCAAAACCGGGGAAAGACTACAAAAATCGCCAATCTCCGCCCAATATCGCTTACACCAACCATATGTAAGCTCACTGAGCGGATGATACATACCAGGATAACCCATTACATCGAATATCGCAAACCAGGCTTACATCCGTCCCAAGCCGGATTTAGACCCAACATGGGAACCCACAATAACCTCTGGCTGCTTCGGAGGGTCCTAAATAGAAATTCAAGGAGTGGGCCACCGGGCTACATCCTAGCTGTCGACATGCGGAAAGCATTTGACAATGTCAAGCAAGATCAAATTCTC
Organism: Dermacentor silvarum; assembly: GCF_013339745.2. Taxonomy (NCBI): domain Eukaryota; kingdom Metazoa; phylum Arthropoda; class Arachnida; order Ixodida; family Ixodidae; genus Dermacentor; species Dermacentor silvarum. The sequence continues at coordinate 72,319,349 of NC_051155.1, forward strand.
TCAAATCTAGCAAGAATATATCCCAGCCAATGAACAATAGACTGGATCGCAAGATTTCTTGAAGCCAGACCCATTCGACTTCGCAGCAACAGCAATGCCGTTCCAGCCACTTACTATCTTGATCGAGGAGTCCCTCAGGGTTCGATTTTGGGACCACTGCTTTTTAATGTGGCCATGCTTACTGTGGCCCGCGAACTAGAGACAAGCACTAGCGCCCGCTATACCATATATGCGGATGACATAACCATTTGGACAGAAGCACAAGACTATGGCGGGAACATTGAGCACACGACCACCGAACTTCAAGCTGCCCTTATTGCACTCGAAGACACCCTTCCTAAACTGGGACTCACTTTAGCACTTGTGAAAACGCAACTTCTATGTGTCAATGGCAGACGAAGCGTGCTCCTGCCACAACAGGCAATAGTATCGACATTGGGTCAGCATGAACTGAGGGCCACCCACGGTCACGTTAAAATTCTTGGGATTCCCATCCACAGCTGCAATACGGGACAATTTTGGACGACTGAGCTCAAAAAGCAATGGCCCAGGCTCCTGCACACTATAAAGCGCGTCTCCAACAAGTTCGGTGGGGCACGGCAGGCAGCCTGCACCACCCTCGTCAGATCCATCGCAATTGGTAAAATCACCTATGGAAGCACAGTCGTAACACCATCAAAAACAGCCGAAAAAAACATTCAAGTACTCTACCGACAAATCCTTCGGACAATTACAGGTCTCCCGAAGTTCACGAATATACGCAAACTGCAAGACTTAACGCACCTGCCATCCATCGACGACATCATCAAACATGCTCAGACATCACTGAATAATCGACTGCATCTCACGACACAGGGCCAAGACACACTGCTGTGGCGCACCCGACGCGTCCGCGTAGAACCGCGGAACACTGCAGCCGAAGAAACCACCCTTGCTTTTCCTACCCTTTACCCCTCCAAGATGTCTACGCCACTCGTAACAGGGGCAACTACGGCCAGACAGCGCCTCTCTCACAGACACAATCAGTGCGACGCTAACGCAACATTTACTGACGCCGCACTCGATGGCGACCGCATGGCTCTGGCCTGGTACAAACCCTCGACCGGTGAGGCCAGGCGCTATATTTGTACACTAAACTACGCGACACCTGCACAGGCAGAACTTTTGGCCATCTGGACCGCCTTACAAGACAATGCAGTGCCATCCGCCATCTACACCGACTCCTTCGAAGCATTAAAAGACATTGAGGACCCCAGTGTGGAAGATATCACTGCTCTACGCATCCGCCATATTCTACAGCACAAGCAGAAGAATGGCATTGACGTTAGGGTCGCCTGGACGCCGGGACACGTGGGGGCCCAGGGGGGAGGTAACGAGGTGGCGCATGGTCTTGCCACCTCACAATCTGGAGTTTTACCTTTTCGTCTCCAACCTCTCCTACACGGGTCTCCCGACCTTGGTGACCACCCCTATGCGGATTTGCCGCCGAACTCTCATTTCGAAATGGCACGAATACGTCGCTTCCTCAAGTACGCTAACAGGGAGAGACTCAAACATCTCACTCCTCCTCACATGTTTAAGGACCTCGCCCTCAGCAGATCCCAGGAAATATTTATAAATAAAATACTTGCCAACACAGCTATTACCCCTGACAGAATTCACAAATGGCAGACAGTGGCTGACCAAAAGAAGGGCATTGACGCCTCTGCCCCCCCCAATATGCACCTTCTGCCACTCCGTATGCGAAGCCAACTTGCAGCATCTCGTTTTACACTGTCCCACGTTAAATATGTATCGAGACGACAGCAATATCTTTCTGCATTGCCACATTGAAGCTTTACAGAACGACATTCTTGAAAACCCCGACCACCTGGTAAAATTAGCCCACTTCGGCGTTGCTAGCGGCCTGGCTCGCGCGATTTAGTGGGTGTCTACCTCTCTTCGTATGTCCCTCCTCCCCCACCAGCGACCTTCGGTCCTCCCTTTTCTTAATAAAAGAATTCATTCATTCATTCTTTCCTCCTTTACAATCATCATATATGTAGAGCAAACGCGCCTTCTTCCGACGCGCGAGAGGCCGTGGGGGAGGGGGAGGGAAGGGAGGCGACGCTTAGCTGCGGCACCAAGTGCCTATTTATATCAGAGGCTCCGGCAACAGTCACCAACGCCGCACACATTTTGAGCGAACGCGGGCAAAACGCCGACGGCGTCGACAACAGTTCTGCGTGTTGCCGGCGCTGCTGCATGTCCAAGTTTATACAGCTGATAAAGCTAATATCATTGCTCCGTATAGCTCTCTACAAATTTGCTATCGCAATTGATGCTTCGCCTTTCAGGTGAAACTGCGACAACTTTTTTCACAAGCACACACGAGGGGGAGGTCCCATGTCATTGATATACATGTATAGAGTCTGCTTAAACTACCAAAATTTATTATCGATCACGTCACGAAGAGGAACGCAGACGTTTGCCCTCCCCCCCCCCCCCCCCCCCCGAAAAAAGATTCTGGCTACGCCCCTGTTGTTAGTGAACGATATGCGTAGCACCAACTTGTAAGCCAGTTTCTTTTAAAGCAACTAAAATCGCTTGTGGCGGAAGATCCATTGTTAGAAATTCGGATGACGTTACGCAGTTCTTGCAATGTTTTCAACAGGGTGGCTGTGCATTCTCAGTTGACATAGTAGATTTTTTTATTCGGTGCCGCATACAGAATTATTTACCGTTGTGAGAACCTGTACTAAAGAGACTGGCGTTCTTGCCTTTGAGATGACTGCAGGAATTTCCGTTGATAATTGCATGGCCTTACTAGAATTTTATCTGTGTTCGGCATTTGTGACGCACGAAGAGCTGGTTTATATTCAATCAAACGGGATCTGTATTGGATCGTGCGTAGCCCCAGTGCTGTGCAACATGTTCTTAGCCTCTTTTGACAGAATGCTAGCTCTGGTTTGACAATGCAAAGGTGCATAGGGTTTTTAGATATGTCTACGACTTTTTAGTAGTTTTAAATACTAAACCATGTATGACTACCACTAACTTGGTGGACGAAATCTTGATGGAATTCAGACAACATGCCAAGGGGCTGTCCTTCACGCATGAGCTTCCTACTGACGACAAAATACAATTTTTAGATCTAAGCCTCACGCTGTGAGAGGAACATATTTGCTGGGCCTACCATCCCCGACCATGCAAAGAGTTGATGCCCTATGATGCCGTCCACTCAAAAGCAATTAAGAGAGGCATTGCTTCTATGTGCTTGGAAGGTGCGCTGGCGAGATCGTGCCCTCACAGGATGGCGGAGAGCCTTGACACTCAGGTCAACCGGCTCTACTCAGCTGGGTATCCTCGCTCCGTCGTTGGCGCTGTAGCTGAAACGCTCCTTCAAAAATTGAAAGAAAAAAAAAGGAACGGCAACCGATGGAAACAAGGCCAATAGTTGTACCCTACGTACATAAGGTTGCGCACAACCTTAAGAAGGTAGCGAATAGGTACAATGTCCCTGTGGTCCTCTCTGCACCAAGCAAGTTGTCAGGCCTGTGCCCGCGGATTTCAAAAGCGCCCAAGCCGCCTATATGTGGCAAGAGGCATGTATATCCCGACGTCACCTGTGCGGTGGGTGTGTATGAAATTCTGCGCAGCTGCGGCATAGTTTAGATCGGCCAAACGGGCCGATGTGTTAACGACAGAGCGAGAGAGCATGCACTTTTCATTACGAATAACCTTTCGACACATTTACCTTTACACTGCAAAGCATGTAAATGTAAGACAAGGTTTAAGAAGATCAGCGTTCTGGGTAGAAGCAACGAAGTGCTGGCACGAGAAATGCTGGAGCCATATTACATAAAAAGAAAAAAAAAGATATCTCCTGACTTCAACAAAGGTCGCAGACTAGCAAGAGCCAAAACCCTCCTCCGATCGTACGGAACGGAAACCGACGCGCGCTTCGTTGACGCCGCGGAACACCCCGATGCCAGACGCTTCACTGTAGCAGTAATAGACACCAACTCCAAAACTGCCAACGCGTGTAGCGTCGAAACCCAACATGCAGAGGAAGCCGAAGAGGTAGCCATTGCCCTGGCCCTGTCGAATCCGGATTGCAATACCGTCCTCAGCGACTCCCAGGCGGCGGTGAGAAACTTTGCCAAAAGACGCATTTCTCCTAAAGCCATTAACATTCTTAAGAGAAAAAGTCGTCGGAGTTTCACCTGAAAGGCGAAGCATCAATTGCGATAGCAAATTTGAAGACAGCTATACGGAGTAATGATAGCTGCTTTATCAGCTGTATAAACTTGGACATGCAGCAGCACCGGCAACACGCAGAACTGTTGTCGACGCCGTCGGCGTTTCGCCCGCGTTCGATCAAAATGCGTGCGGCGTTGGTGACTGTTGCCGGAGCCCCTCATATAAATAGGCACTTGGTGCCGCAGCTAAACGTCGCCTCCCTTCCCGCCCCCTCCCCCACGCCCTTTCGCGCGTCGGAAGAAGGCACGTTTGCTCTACATATATGGTGATTGCAGAGGAGGAAAGAGACGCCTACTTCTGCAGCCCTTAAGGGAGCACAGCGCAGAACGCGCGTTTGTTCTCCGCCGTGCGTTCACTCCCCGTGAAAGCGCGCGTCCCTCGAGCCCTTTCACTCGCACATACAGCGTTCGGCGTGCGGCGACGATTTCATCTCCATTGACGTCATACGGAACCTCACGGCGACGGCGACGCCGACGGCAGAAATCTGCTTTTGAGTGTCCATATAATTGCTATCGCAATAATACGCACCCCCAAGGACCACCCGAGTCGTATCGTATGGTTCCCCGCCCACGTCAACACGGGTGACCAGGCACCCCCGAACCTCAACGAGGTAGCCCACCGCAGAGCGCGAGAGCTGACGGACCGCGCCCGGCCGGCCTCTCGAGAAGACCCCCGAAACGAACGAGACAGACTGACCACATGCAACGCCATTACAAAGATGTACCAACAAGCCAGAAGAGTATTCCCACCACCACACAAAGACCTAAACAAGGCACAAGCGGTGGCCCTACGTCAACTGCAAACAAAAACCTTGCCGAACCCGTTTCACCTCAAACGGATATTCCCCGAAGTACACAAAGAAGACACATGCAAGATATGCAAACAGGAAACAGCTACACTCAAACACATGCTATGGGAATGTAACGCCCAACACAAAAAAAAAAAAAATGTGGTTGATCCCTCTTATATAGGAATCGGTATAGAACACGAAAGTGAAACGTGTCTTCACAGAAGTAGTGTAATGTTTATTGCACATTGATATATAATGTCTATTGGTGTTTTGTGGCTGAAGCGCCCTTAGGCGTTGATGCACCCACGCTGACGCCTGGTGGCACGTCTCCTCCATCACGACTACCAACGTCGATGACCATGAGCAACCGTCGTGCATATGGAAGCTGCACTACGCTGCACACGCTAGCACAACGCGAAAGACGAAGCACGTAACTGACACACTAATACAACGCGCAAGACAAAGCACGTAACTGAATCGTCACCGAGTCAAATCAGCGCGTACAGCGCGTCGTAATTGCAGCCTCCGCGATCAACTTCAGAAACATTTTCAGAGCTAATTGCGGAGGCCACGCTCCGCTGTGCTGAGTACGGTGAACGCCACCTAGTAGTGCTTCTGCGAGAACGCGTTGGTAGTGCTTCTTGATGCCAGCATCCCTTCGAATGCTGGCATCGAGGCGTCGTAGTGCTGAGACCACCGAAGCGTTCACTGTCGGTGCGCGTTAGTGTCATAATGCAGTACTTCTCTTTTCTGCTCGTAGGCGGCGGCACCGCCCCGAGCAAGAGCGCGGGTACACGGAGGAGTGTTAGATATATAAGGCGCGTCTGTGTAGCTCTCTGCAAATGCGTTTGTGGCGCAATGGGTTAAACGCTCGGCGATCTATCGGCGCGGACCGAGAGGTCGTGGGTTCGATTTCCAAATTTTGCATGTTTGTGGAACTTTTTCTTCTGGTTTCTTTCTTTGTATTATGTTCGTGCATGTTCGTGTGACGTATTTCCGTGACGGAAATACGTCAGTGAAGTCTTGGTGGACCCCGGCATTAAACACTTTCGTGTTAAAACACCGCATATCCACGGGGTGAATGATGATGAATGGGCGAAGCTCCGGATGGAATCATCGGTAAACCGTGAATCTTCCGTGTAATTCGCCCAGTCTCGCCGCACTAAATCGAACGATTGACTTCCACCAATGACACGCGCCATATGTGACGTCATTCCTATTTTATAACAGCGCCCTTCATTATAATTGCACCATCTCCCGCTTAAGGGGACGCTAGCACAAACCCGTTAGAAACGTGCAGTAGTACTCTCTAGTAAGGGGGAGAGGCCACAGCGTCTTACGCAGCCGTTTACACATGCCGGAACGTGCACCGCGTTTGCCGACGCCATCACATGACTGCTGAGAGAGTATAACCCCCGTATTCATAAACGCTCCTCGACTTGAACTTGACTTGCCACCGCCTTCAACGCGTTTCGAACGCGCTGCCCAAGGCGGTGGCAAGTCAAGTTCAAGTCGAGGAGCGTTTATGGATACGGGAGTAAGGCGTTGAGGCCACAGCCTCTTACACCAGCTTCTTACACGGGCCGTAACGCGCTAGCACAAACGCGTTAGAAAAGCGCAGTCTTTCGTTAATGTTGGGTATTTATAGTCATCGTGGTGTGTGTGTGTCCATGTGCGCTTCGTGGCGTAGTGATACATTCTACTCCTGGACGCCGTGCAGTACAGACGCAGAATGGAGGGCTCCTCGAGAGCTGCGACAGCGGCCGATGTTGGCCATAGTGCACCGTGCTCTGCGTTGCCCAAGGATTACCGTGTCATCTTGCCTCCGTTACCAACAGGTGAAGGACAAAGGCGCGCAGTTGTATTACACTGCGACGTTACTGGACGCCTGTATAGAATCGACGACTTCCGGAAGCCTTTGAAGGATGCTGGAATAATTCAGAAGGTAGGCGGCATTGGTGCATACGAAATGTCTCACGCGTGGCTGCTGAACTTGAAGACAGATGAGGCAAAGCAAGCGCTGCTAGACGCCGGACCGCTACTGGTGAAGAATCGGCCGTGCCTCATTATTGATCCTGCACGGCAAGAGCTCAGGATCAAGCTACACTGGGTCGCTTTCGATGTCACTTCTGAGATCATACGACGAGCCTTTCTAGAGTATGGTGAGGTAAAGTAAGTCATCAGCGATCGGTGGAAGGTGGAGGACTTTGAAGGTGCCGAGTCATCCACTCGTCTCGTGCGTCTTTTTCTGCGTGAGGGTGTCACACCAGACCGCGTCCCGCATCAGATGCGCCTTGGTAGTGGCACTGCGCTTGTGGTTGTACCTGGACGTGCGCCTTTATGCCTTCGTTGCCACAATACTGGGCACATCCGACGTGAATGCCGAGTGCCCAGGTGCGCAGATTGCCGAGCGTTCGGGCATGAGCAGGCTAATTGTACTCGATCGTACGCCAGAGTTGCGAGCGAATGCGGAGGCATGGATCGGAGCGAGATGCTCATGGATGAAGAAGAAGCGGAGAGCGTGGCTGCAGTGGCGGCGTCTACCAGCGACGCGGCCACGGCGGTCGCGTCCACTAGAGACGCCGTCTCGCAAGAGAACACGGCCGCAGACGCTCGGGCAGGAGACGCCACTCTGGCAGGCGCATTAACAGTGCAGCACGAAGAAGAGGAAGTTTCGCCAGAACTCACTTCGGAAACAGACTGCATGGATACATGGAATACATGGATTCCGACCTCTTGGAAAATTGCAAAAATTGTGCTTTTGCTTAAAAAAGAAAACCTCGGATATATCTTGGACAACATTCGGCCAATTGCACTTAGATCGAATCTAGTCAAAATTGTAGAAAAAGTAATTCATGTCCGGCTCCTTGAATTTACTTCTTCTCGTGGTATTCTGTGCTCGAGACAAATAGGATTTAGGCCTCATTGTTCCATTTGGTCAGCTCACGTTTATTTAGAAAGCCGCATTCGACTCGCAGGACAATCAGGAGATATATCGGCATTGGTAACTTTAGATATTGCAAAAGCATATGACAGTGTCGAACATGAAATTTTAATTTCTCGATTAGTTAGCTGTTCTGTTCCAGACTATTTAGTAGCCTGGATACAAGAGTTCCTTTTCGATAGAGAATTTTTTTTGTTTCAAGGATGGGGTGACATCGGATACGTATAAACAGACGAGAGGCGTACCACAGGGATCAGTTCTTTCGCCACTTTTGTTCAATATTTTGTTATCTTCTGTGCCAATCCATCAGGATGTAGAACTCTATCTCTATGCTGATGACATTGCATTTTTCTCATCAGCAAGGGATATTAATACGTTATACCAAATTTTGCAATCTTATTTGTCTGAACTCGAGTCCTGGCTGGACGGCCTGTCTTTTTCGCTTAACGTAAAGAAATGCGCTCTACTGGTGTTTCCATTGTCAAATCCTGTCTCTATTTCTCTTCATTATCGTAATCAGCCGATTCCGCAAGTTCTAACTTTGAAGTACTTAGGGATAACTTATGATGGTAAGCTAAACTGGCAGCAGCAAATAGAAGCAAATGCTAATAAAGGAGAACGTGCAATGGCATTGTTGCGCCGGTTCAGCAATAAAAACACAGGGATGCGTAGATCTACGTTGCTGATGATTTATAAGCTTTACGTCCGCCCCATTCTAGAATTTGGTTGTGTTCTTTTTTCAGGATGTGCAGCATACAAGCTAAGACCCTTAATTCTACTGGAAAGGCAAGCGCTGCGTCTCTGCCTCAGGCTGCCAAGTTTTGTGGCTAATAATGTTCTTTATCTGGAGTCTGGATTTATTCCGCTTGATTCCAGATTTAAGCAACTTACTGTCCTGACTTTCCTGAAGCTTTATGATACACCCCTTTCCAATTTACAACCCGTTTTCATCAATTCACCAGAATCATTTTTCAGAACAGGATGGCGGCGTTACCGACAGCCACAAGTTATTTTTGTTCAATCGCTGTTATCAAAACTTCAAGTTAGCCTACCGCGCCTGATTTCTCCAAAATATAATTCCCTCAAAATAAAACTCACTTTTGATGATATTTTTCCAAAACACGCAAAACTTCTTCCTGCGCGCATACTTGAAGGTCTCCATCAAGACCATCTTAGTCAATTTCCGTCTCATTTGGTTATTTCTACGGACGCATCACAAAATTTAGAGAAGGCTGGCGTTGGCATCTTTTCGAATCAACTCAAATGGTCTTTTGCTCTCCGTCTCGCTGATTACACTCCAATATTTCTTGCTGAATTTCTGGCAGTTATTCTTGCCGTCCGAAAATTGGATCCACAGAATTCTAAGGTAATAGTTGTTACAGATGCGCTTTCGGTCTGTACACATTTAACTTCCAATAATCAGTCACACCTACTGAGTATATTTTCGACTCTTGCCCCAGAAAATTTATCCGAAGTCCGCTTTGTCTGGGTCCCCGGACATAGTGGAATCTTTTTAAATGAATCAGCTGACTCGCTCGCTTCGACATCACTGAATGGTCCGGTCATAAATATTCTTCCTGATTTCTCTTTTATAACAGGAGCTAGATTTAAACGCCTTTTATTGCTGAGTTGCCATGACTCGTCCATACTTTCTTCAGACGATTTTCAACATTTAAAATTTCGGTGGAACACGAGCAAGTGCCTTTCACGCCAATGTGAGGTGACGCTGTCAACTTTCCGCTGCAGAGTTCCCCGCCTAAATGTTTATCTTCATAGATCCGGTTTATCAGTCACTGACCTCTGCTCGTTTTGTAATCAACCGGAGACTATTGACCATTTCTTTCTTTCTTGCCACCGCTTCTCCTTCCTCCGTAGAATGTTTCTGTTATTTCCAAGAAGTAATCTGGGTTTGGCACTTACAACGCCAAACATTTTGTCTTTTGGGGCCTGTCAATTAGGCACAAGTCAGGGTTCTATGATCACTGCTGTTCACAAATTTATTGAAGCATCCGGAAGGTTACGCTGCTAGGGCACCGACCGTGGGACATGTTATTTTATGTTTATTTTTGTAGTTAGTTTTCTCTTAATTTTTATTTAGTTAATTTATGTATAGGACATCTTAAAATCTGTGTTAAGGAGTTGCCAAAATCTTAATTTTGATTATTCCCCTTTACCATTTTGTTCGTTGTTAGGTGCATGTTTTATTTTATCCAGTGTGGCCAATCCCCCTCGTGGGTACGAGCCATGTTTTGAGGCAACAACAACAACAACAAACAGACTGCCCAAGACCGCTCTTCCCTATTCAGCGTGGACTGGTCTTCAGCGTGGACTGGTTGGAGTTCGGCGCGCCCTTTCAGTTGGGGCGGCCTTCTAGTTCCCCGGTCGTGCTGGTTCCTGCCTGGTTCTACGAACTGTGAGCTCTTGGGGTTTCGGCTAAGTGTCGGGCGGATTTATTTCCCTGATTGTTGGTGCTAAGTATCGTTTTGAGAGAAATTTAATTTTTATATAGTCAGATAGTGCCACAGATGTCGGCAAATTCTCCAGGGGATGGCCCGGGGCGATCTCCGCCTTGGTCGGCCTCCCTACCACCTGATCAAATGCCTCTTGAAGCTTTCTTCCGTAGCGGGGTGAGCAGCATTCCTGTGGCGCTGGTGCCTTTGCATGGAGGAATAATCCGGCTAAAGAACCCAAAGGCAGTGCAGGCGCAGCTTCAGGCGGCCACGCATCACTACTTGCACATTACCGATGTACGACAGTTTGGCAGGGGTGGGATTGTTTGCCGATCGCCAGACCAGGCGTGCGTGTATGACCTACTTAAGTGCTCATCATTTGGATCATTGCAAGTAAGTGCCTTCATCCCTCCGCATCTTGCCTGTCCCAATGGAATATTTCGTGGTGTGGACTCGAATTTCAGTCCGGCAGAGACCCTGGAAAAGCTCTCCGCGGCTGGGGCAATTTCTGTTTACCGGTGCAACAGACTAGTGGACAATGCAGGTGTACCCACAGAATCAGTAATTGCCACGTTTGCGGGTACATCTTGCCCCACTGAGATAAAGATCTGGCCTCTGATCTTCAGAGTGGATCCGCTTGCCTCGCGCCCATTACAATGCCGCAATTGTTGGTGCTTCGGACATAACATAGGCGGTTGTAAATCTAGCCTTCGCTGCTGTACATGCGGGGAGAGCCATTCCGCTAGTGACTGCTCGGCTCAATCGGACACGTGTTGCCTTTGCGATGGAGCCCACAAGGCTGACTATTCTAACTGCCCTGCTAGAAATCAAGAAATTCAAATCCTGGAAGTTATGGACAAAAGGCGTTGCTCACGCCGAGATGCCATTGTGGCGGTAAAGGAAAGAGCTCATGGATATGCGAGTGTGACAGCACGACAACAGGCTGTCGTTGATGGAACCCTGTCAGAGGTAATCGCACAAGCGATTGAAAAGTCTATGGCTAAAATCATGGAGCGTATTGTAGAAAGCGTCACGGAATGTTTTAATGGCCTTGTATCCTCACAACTAGTGCAATTATTACCGACTACTACTGCTCAACCAATGCACTCTGAAATGAATGCTACTACACCTCACGCTCAGGAAGATGAGGTTATTGTAACATCTCACATAAAACAAGTTAGGCCTATTCCAGGTTTCCGCAAGGGCACCTTGAGTATCAAGGTGATGGTGCTTGGCGCCACCACGGACCCGTTAGCCCCCATACCGAAGCTGTCATACGCACCGTGGCGAAAGGTTTTGAGGTGAAGGGTAGAAACCATGAACGGTGGCGGTCGGGGGCCATGGTCAAGCTCCGGCCGACGGGCTCTTCGTCTGTGTACCAGGCGGCGAGCCCCGGGACCTTCCTGTGAATAAGACGGTGAAACACAGGTGACATTCTAGGAACCGTCGGCATATCCATATCGCATGAGTACTTTTTCTTCCAAAAAACCCGATCGGTCCCTGAAAAGGGGCCGCACCGAAGACATTTTATACAAATCTTGAACTCAATGTGATCACTTCACACGCTTCCTGAATATACACTCTCTTGTAGACAATGACTCCGTTGCTGCAATGACCGTTTTTGTTATCGCTAGGACCCTTGAGAAGCTTATAGGCAAAAACTATGAAGCAAAGAAACTGTCATCCGGTGATCTTGTTGAAGTGTCAAAGAAAGATCATTTTGACATCCTCCTTAAGCAAAAGCAGTTCGCCCACTTGCAGGTGTCCGTTACCCCCCATCGCAGTCTAAACACAGTTCAAGGCGTCATATCAGAACGTGATCTGATCCGCGAAACAGACTCTGACCTCCTCGATGGCTTCAGAGATCAAGGTGTCATCGCCCTACGCCGCATCACCATAAGGCGAAACGGTGAAGATGTAGTGACACCCCATATCGTCTTGACGTTTAATCGTTCCCGTCTACCAGACGCTGTGAAAGCAGAGTTCATTCACTGCAAAGTCCGCCCCTATGTCACAAACCCGAGAAGATGCTTCAAGTGCCAAAAGTACGGACACGGATCCAACACATGTCGCGGAAAACTCACCTGTGCAAAGTGTGGTGCTCACGAGCATCCAACCGAAAGTTGCAGTGCCACTCACACAGAATGTCCCAACTGTCATGGGCCGCACGCTGCGTACTCGCGAACCTGTGAAATGTTCCAAAATGAGAAAAAAATAATTCAAATCAAGGTAACCGAAAACATAACATTCCCTGAAGCCCAGAAGAAGCTCTCGCTTCTCTCCGCAAGATCCTAAGTTGGCGCAGCGCGCCGGGGGCCCGGGCCGCGTCTAGTTACGGTGGGCACGCAGTACAGCTTTGCTGATGCGCGCCTTTCTCGGCCCCCCAGCAAGCAGCCATCGGCTGCACCAACCTTCCAAGTTCCAGAGGTCAACTTCTCTGGAACAACACAGACAACTGAGAGGGAGTCTACCCTTCTTGAGAAACCCTCATCCGCTTCCGAGTTTCCGCCGGAAGCAATAGAAGTGACACCGGGATCCTCGGTGTCTCCGACGCTGAGAGAGTCCCCCAAAGAGAGGCGGAGTTTTCTAGACCGCCTCAAACAGAAAAAACATCCGCCAGTCAAGCCGCCTAACAAAGGTGGTGACACTTGAATAACCCGTCCCCTTATCACTCGCAAAAATGGCTGCTGAGAGCATTATACACTAGAACTGCCGAGGGCTACTATGGAATCTGGATGACATATATGAAATACTTGCACATTACCAACCAAACATACTTTGCCTACAGGAAACACACCTAAACCCAACACGCACAAACTTTCTCAAAGAATATGCAGTATACCGGAAAGACAGGCAAGGAACTGCCCGCTCATCGGGTGGCGTCGCTATTGTTGTGCAGAACACAATTCACACTAGTTACCGATTTAGAGGCAGTGGCAATACGGGCTCTAACTTTTGGTAGAATAATAACTGTATGCTGCCTATATATTCCTCCGGACCATCACCTATCCGTCCAAGAATTTGAAAAACTTATTGACCAGCTCCCGGATCCATTCATGTTGGTTGGAGATTTCAATGCGCACCACCCACTATGGGGGTGTTCAAGAGTTGATTCGCGAGGTGCACTAATCGAAAAATTTATATTGTCCTCCGGTTCCTGTATATTTAATAAAAAAGACCCAACATATTTTAATTTAGCACACAGCTCATACACAGCAATAGACCTTGCTATTGGCTCTCCGGTGCTCTTGGCAATCACTGAGTGGGCTGTTATCGACAATCTGTACAGAAGTGACAATTTTCCTGTTTGCTTAAAACACACAGGAAACATAAATATGGTTGTAAATAATCATAGGAAGTTCAAAGAACAGGCTGCTGATTGGAAGAAGTTCCAAGAACTCTCAAAACTACCCAGTTCTCCAATCGTAGACCTAGGGATAGACGAATTACAATCCATGATCACTCTGCATATTATAGAAGCCGCACAGAAGTAAATCCCACAGACATCAAATAAGACACAAAACAAACGTAGGCCATGGTGGAATGCGGAGTGCAAGAATGCCCGTGAGAACCAAAACAAAGCATGGTCAAAATTCCGCAGGTATCCTACAGTTAACAATTTAATAGACTTCAAGCGTGCAAAAGCAAATGGCAGGCGTATCCGACGTGCATCCAAACGGGAAAGCTGGCAGTCATTCCTCTCATCTGTAAACTCCTACACAGATACACATAAAGTGTACAACAGACTTAGAGCACTTCAAGGGCGCAGTGCTCACCCAGTTCCTCTGGTCAGCACTGCTGGTGATACACTGGAACACCAAGCAGATGCAATAGGTCAACATTTTGAAAATATTTTCAGCTCAGCACATTATACAGACTCCTTCATGCGACACAAGCTAGCGGAGGAGCGGAAACCTATCCGTGATAAAAGGCCATCCACAGGAGGGTACAATAGCCCTTTCACTATGGAGGAATTGAAGGCGGCTCTGGGAACATGTGGCAACTCAGCAGCAGGCCCAGACAGGATTACTTATGGCATGCTCAAGCACATACATGAACACACCCTTATAAGCATCCTCTTTCTGTTCAATAAGATATGGTCCTTTGGGCGCCTACCCAAATCCTGGAAAGAGGCTGTTATCATACCAATCCTCAAACAAGGAAAGGAAGCCACGCTTGCAGCAAGTTACAGGCCCATTGCCTTGACTAGTTGCTTGTGCAAGGTGTTTGAAAAAATGATAAACCGCCGCCTCGTTTATTTACTTGAATATAACGGCCTTATTGACCAACGTCAAGCTGGATTCAGGTCTGGTCGGTCGACAACTGACCAGCTTGTAGCATTTGAACCTTATGTCAGGGATGCCTTTATCCACAAACAACATTGTCTTTCTGTAGTCTTTGACCTGGAAAAAGCTTATGACACGACCTGGCGTTATGGCATTCTCCGTGATCTGCATTCTCTTGGAGTCTCGGGAAACATTCTCAATACTATAGAAAGCTACCTCTCCGAACGCACCTTCGTGGTTAGTCTTGGAAATGCTCTATCGAAGCGGTTCATACAGGAGAATGGCGTTCCCCAAGGTGGCGTTCTCAGCTGCACGCTTTTCATAGTTAAAATGAGCTCTCTAAGCAGTGTGTTGCCCAAAACTATCTCTTACTCTGTTTACGTTGA